>NC_056747.1:1079218637-1079271137 GCF_019279795.1 Protopterus annectens | reverse complement strand
TAAAAGTACAGCAACATTAAATAACATGAAAAATATTTATAAAAAATAAGAGCTGTGAAAGATCATCTGGATGAAGATGTTGCTCAAAGAATGTTCTGGTTGTACAAGAACAATTGACCAAAGTCATCAAATTAAAAACATGCCTTTACGAAAAAGGCTTCCATTAAATCTTTGTAGCCATGCAGGTCCTGGGAAGTATCCAGTGGAATCTTCTTTCCATGCATAATATTAAGTGTATCGCAATAAAATTAGATATTAGTGACAATTAATAACTATCTTGCCAACATGAGAAGGATTTCTGCATTCACCTAACAGCTAGTATATTCTGTCTGAAAAAGGGGAAAAAGGAAGTCTGACACCTTTTTACCATATTCTTTGTTTTTTTTAACTCTCCCAAAAAGTATATATAATCAGCATCCTCTCTTTATAGGTTCATAGGTTCATAGGTTCATACTAGGCTATCTGCCCGAGGGCATTTACAAGCCTAGCCCATCGTTTTGTGGCTTACGCCACCCCTTTAGTATGGGGAACTATACCCATTATTTTGCTGTGCCTCTGTCGAGCAGTGACATTGAGGTAATCCCTGGGGTATATCTGCGATCTCCCATCCATTGGTCAAGATTTCTCTTGAACAAGGCCAGCGAGGTGCTCTGCCTCACATGTACCGGGATTTTGTTCCACAGCATAGGGAGTCTTTGGGTGATGAATCTATCCCTCCAGCACGTCCTATTAATAGCCGTGTCAAGGTTTAAGTCTCCGCCCTTGTGGCTCTGATGGATCTAGATTTTTGAGGTGAAGCATATTCATCAAATCTGGGTTTGACATGGCCTTGTATGTTAGGCAAAGGTCACCTCTGAGCAAGCGTGGCGACTGAATAGAGCTGGAGTTCTTTCAGTCGGGCAGCATAGGACAGATTTTGAGACCCTTTATCCTTTTGGTGAGGAACTTTTGTGGCCTCTCCAGCTGCTGCAAGTGTCGGGTCAGATACATTCCGAATGGGGCATTGTACTCAATCATTGGTCTGATGAGTGATGAGTAAAGGGAGACTATGACCTCCCTTGATCTAGATGAGAATCCCTTCATGATAAGGTGGGCAATGTAGAAGGTCTTCCTAACTACTTTAGCTACATGGGTGTCGAATGACAGACTACTATCAACCTGGGTCCCCAGGTCCCTGATAACTTCTTCTGTGCTCAGTGGATTGCCACCTATTTGGTAGCTAGGGGTAACCTTGTTTTTCCCGAAGGGTATGACTATGCATTTTTGGCATTTAACTTTAGGCCGTGGCTCTGGCACCAGTTATCCGTTTCTGTGAGACCCTTCTGAAGGATATCTGTGTCAGATGTGTTTTCTACTATGGCCCAGTTTGCAGTCATCTGCAAACTTTGTCAGCCATAACCCTCCTGTGTTTGCTTGTACTTGGAAAAGTAGATGCCAAACAAGAGTGGGCCCAGGACTGAGCCCTGTGGGACACCACTTGTGACAGGCTTTGAGTCTGACATGGCGCCAGCAGCTCTGACCCTGTGGGTTCTGTCACTCAGCCAGTTTGCAACCCATCTTGTGATGTATGGGTTGACATTTAAGCTGATGAGTTTTTCAATGATACCGAATGGGGTATTGTATCGAAGGCCTTAGCCAGATCGAGGTAGGCTGTATGGACTGCCTTTCCCTCATCAATGGCTTTGGTGACTGTTTGAAAAAGTCAACCAAGTTTAAAAGGCATGATCTGCCTTTGACAAAGCCAAACTGGGTTGGATCCAAAGTCTGCAAATTCCTATGTCTTTATTTATGAGGTCCATTATGATCCTCTCCATGGCTTTGCAGATAAGGCTTGTCAAGCTAATGGGCGGTAATTTCCAGGGTCGGTGGAGGCACCGCCTTTGTGAAGTGGTACCACAGTTGCAGTCGCCACTCCTGGGTGCGTATCCAGAGGTAAGACTTTGATTAAACAGCTGTCCTAGCTGTGGGTTTAATTCCTCATTGAGTTCATGGAGCACACAGCCGGGGACACCATCAGGTCCCATGGATGCTGTGTTTTTGCTTTGGAGAGAGCAGTTCTCACTTGGGCTGGAGATGTTTGGGGGCTGCAATTGTTTGGTATAGATATCTCTCCTTTTGGGGGAGGGAGAAGTTTGCACTGAACCTGTCAGCCAGTATGTTGGCAATGTCTGTAGGATCAGTAATCTTCACATCATTTTGAACTAGCTCTGAGCATATCTGGGAGTTTCCTCCCAGGTTTCTAACATAGCTAAAGAAGGCCTTATGATTGTCTTTTGAGTCTTTAGCTATTTTTCTCTCGAAATTTGCTTTGGATGATTTTATGAGAGCTCTTAGTTTTTACTTATAGTGATCAAGGGTGTCTTACCTTTTAAGGATTTTGCTCTATCTTGTAGTAGCTTCCTCCTTTTGTTGTAGAGTTTGTTTATGGCTGGGGTCCACCAGACTGGACGCTTGCCTTTGGTACAAATAGTCTTTGTTTTGCTTGGGATTGCCTTATCCATGCAGTCCTGCAGGTGCTGGTAGAAGGCATTTGTAAGTGATTCAGCGGCTTGAGTACTGTTTTCCGCCCGGCTCGGGGCCTTAAAGGAGACCACACTAGTCTTTAGAAGTGTGAAGTCGGCTTTCGAGAAGTTCTTTACTGTGGTCTTTTTTATTTCAGGTGGGGGTGGGATGAGGACCTCCAGCGAGATTAGTTTGTGGTCTGATCTCACCAGTGAGGGGTACACCTCCGGTGTTGAACATTGTGCTCCCATGTTCGTGATGATGAGATCAAGTATGTTATCTCCTCTTGTGGGGATGGTGACTAGTTGTTCCATGGCATTTGAGTTTATGAATTCCAGGAACTTTTGGGCTAGGGTGTTTGGGCTTGAGTAGTGTTCCCAGTCTATATTAGGGTAATTGAAGTCACCTAGTATGATGGTGTTTGGTGATACATTTATTCCCTCTAGTGTTTTCAGGAAGGCCATGTGAGGTTCCTGAGTTTGTGAGGGTGGCCTGTAACATGCTACAATTTGCAGAGCAGTCTTGCCTATGGTTAATTGCACCTGGATGGTCTCCGATGCATCGTGCATTGCCACCAGTCTTGAGGTGTGGGTGTCCTTGATGAATATGGATACCCTCCCTCCTTTCTTGGTATTGTCCAGATTTTGGGGCGGAGCATGATATGAGGTAAAACCTGATAGCGCTGGGGTGCTCTCAGGAGCCTTGAACCAGGTTTCTGTCACAGCACAGACATTGATGTTCTCCATACTGAGAAGGGCCTCGAGTGCGTGCATTTTGAGATTTAGACTTCTGGCATTGAGCAGCATTACCCTTAGTTTTTTTCCTTTTTTGTGTTCTAGGGTGGTAGGTTTAGAATTTGAGCCTTGCCTAAAAAAGGCACTATGGAGGTGGCAAGAGCCTTTGCCAATATCCGGAATCCCAGGGGTGACAGGTGCAAGCCGTCCCTTGCGAAGCAGCGTGGCTTGTCCAGCATGTCATCCCAGGCAGACAGACACTGGATCCCCTTTGAATGACACCAGTGTTTAAGCCAATTGTTAAAGCTGATCATCTTATCTCTGTATTGTGGCATCATTCTTGGTGAAGGTAGGATACTGCTCAAGGTCAGGGTCATACCTGTCTGGGCTACATAATCAGAGAGCTCCTCAATGTCTCTTTTCATGTAGTCCAAGGAGGTGCGTCTCAGGTCGTTTACACCAGCGTGGACAATGACTGAGTCATATTTGTACCTGCTGTTGAGAGACCTGAGTGCTTGCGTTATGTGGCGGATTCTAGCCCGACAGGCAGCTTACTGTGACCTTCTCCTTACTCAGTCTGGTGAGCGGGGCGTCAGTGTGTCTGACTATGGAGTCACCAATGACTAGTGTGTCTGGCATTGTGTTTGGCCTTAAGGGCTGTGACTGTTTGACACTCTGACTGTGAGGTCTATGTGTTGCAGGTGTTGTGTTCTGAGGTGGTGGTTGTTTGGGTGTCTGCTTTGGTGGCCTCTGCTGTTTTGGTAGATTTTTGATCAGAGCCTCCGAGTATGTCTTTGTGTGTTTATGTGTATGATTTGAGGTTGTAATGGCAATATGTGAGACTGGGTCTATAGTGTGTGTGGTAACCTTCTCCTCCTGACTGGTCTTGCTAGTCCTATGTTGAGAGAGCTCAGCCTCCAGTTTGGCCGTATAGTTGCATCTCTCGCATGTATTTGTGTTTTGTGGGAGGAGGAGAGGGTTGTCTGTGTACATGAGGCAATTGTAACATTGCCTCAATACAATTATAAGATTTAGCAAAGTATCTCTGCCCTGCAACCACTTAACACACAAACTAGGAGTGAGATGGCAGAAACTAAGTTTCTGATAATGCATGAGGATTCCCACCGGTGGAAATTTCATAACCTTTTGTATCTAAACTGGAAGATATTGCATTGTGTCAGTTATTATGTCCAAATGATTTTCTGATTTTGTCCCACCCTGATCCAGGGCCTTGCCACCATAAATGGTTAGAACCTTAAAGATGAAGGAGATGGCCTTGTGCAGAAATGATATTGCCAATGATTAATTTGATGTTCTTCCTAAAGGTTACTATGCTGTGGGTCTAGGGCTTCTCTTTTTTTGAGCAACCCTTTTGTCTGCTATATCTCCTCTAAAATGGTTTGTTTTTTAAAGATAAATAATTCAAAAGATGTCGTAGTTGGCAGTAAAATATTGCTAGAAAACATGTGACTACCCAGGTCATGCTTCTCAGTAGGAGGAGAATACAGCCTGTGCTAAAACTTAGTTATTACATTATGCATTTCAGTAGCTACATATTTAAGTGTGCTATCTGACTCCAGATGACAAGTGACATTAAGACCATCATGCCTTAAGGCAGTTTTCAAACAGCACAGGGGGATTTAATTTGTTGTGCCACTCAAAAAAAAGTTTCTTTCCCATTTCACATAGACCTTTGCATAGTTTCCACTCTTTGGCTCAATCTTTAATGCTAGTATCTTAGCTCTCATCTCTGCTTACTTACACCTCCATCTTTATACCCTTTTTAAAAGGATTTGATTTTATGTTTAGAGTTCCTCACCTTCTTGTGCACATTGTCAAGCCTGTCTCCCTCTCTGCAATTATCATATTCTTTTAATATGAACTTTTTCCATATGGGTTGAAAAACCATTGATAAAAAGTAACAAACATCCATTCTTGGGTAATATGAAATGTCATTGTCGTAGTACAGTGATGAGTAGGCAAGGCTGCAGTATTTATCCCTTTTACACGAAGAAAAAATATTTTAGTAACATGGGTAAAAAAAAAAAGAAAAACTAGTCAATATGGCTGTCTCTTCCTGTTATAAGAGCAAAAAAGATGTAAACTCTTACTTGTCTGGATTCAAATTTATGGGTGAGTTGCCCACTGAAAACTCCTGTTGCCATTCCAGCATCTTATATTTATGCTTATTATGTCTTGAGCTTACATTTTGAGTTTTATACAATAAGGGGTTTAGCACCATGTTTAAATGCTTTCCCGAAATCACCACAGGATAAAGATTACAATACAACCTGTCCAGGGAATCCCAGAATTAATCCTAGACCCATGGATCTTCCTTATTCCAGCTGCAAAAATTGCTAAAATTCTAACTGTCAGCATGTTGAGGACTTTGGCCATATACCCGCCACCATCCTAATCACCTGCCAAATCAATTTCAGATCACTGTATGTGATGAACTAAAAAGGGTTAACACTCCTCTAGAAGCCCTCTTACATGAAGATGCACCCCATTATTTCCAGTATGTTAAAAAACAGATTTCCCTCAATATTCTAAATGCTGACTGCATCTATAGCGCTGTCATCTTGCCAAGGACACAGCATTGCTTAATGTGGGCATTTAACCCCTTTGCTTTCCATGACACAATTTTTCCATCAGCACTAAAGGTGTAGAATTTTGGATAAACAGGTAAGAGAAGAAATACTAGCTAGTTAAGGTGTTAACTAGCAAGTTATTGAATAATAAGTCAAAGGATAGGAAGTTAAATTGCCAGTTCATGGTAGTTTCTCCTAAAGATGAATATGTTCATAGGTTCATAGGTATGTACTAGGCTAATGGCAGTGGAGCCTTTACAAGCCTAGCCCATAGAAGTGGCCTGACATCGTGCCACCCGACATTAGTTCCCAGTGCCTCTATCAAGTAGAGCCACTGGAGTGATCCCTGGGTTGAACTTTCTATTTCCCATCCACTCACCAAGATTTCTGTTGAAGAGGGCCAGTGAGGTGCTCTGCTTGACGTATATGGGAAGTCTATTCGAGAGCATGGGCAGTCTCTGGATTATAAACCTGTCCCTCCAGCATGTTCTGCTGATTGTGGTAATGAGGTTGAGGTCTCTGGAGTGTGTGGTGCGGAGGGATAGGGATTGGGATTCCTTTAGATTTAGCATTTCTAATGCAGCTGGGTCAGATGTGACTTTGTAAGTCAAGCAGATATTGCCTCTTAGTAGACAATATGAGACACAGAATAGTTGGAGTTTTTTGAGTCTGTCCATGTAGGACATGTGCTTAAGGCCTAGGATCCTCTTCATGAGGTATTTTTTTGGCCTTTCCACCTGTTGCATGTGTCTAGTGAGATACATACCAAATGGAGTATTATACTCAATGATTGGCCTAATGAGGGAAAAGTAGAGAGAGATGATGACCTCTTTCTTCCTGGATGCAAAACCCTTGGTAATGAGATGCGACACATAGAAGGACTTTCTGACCACAGTGGCAATGTGGTGGTCGAAGGAGAGGTTGCTGTCAACCTGTGTCCCCAGATCTCTTATAATGGCTTCAGTGTTCAGTGGGCTCCCATCGATGTGGTAATTAGTGGGAATTGAGTTTTTCCCTAAAGGAGATGACGACGCATTTTTGGCATTAAGCTTAAGGCCATGGTTGTTGGCAGACTAATCCACATGCAGCACTAAAAAGGCTACAGCTTTCTTTTACCTAGAGCTGAAATCAGGAAAAAGTAATTACAGTATTTATAAGCTGCAAGCAAATATAAATGAGCAGATTAACAACATACATTAATGTAAAAAATCCCATATAATATAACCATGAGGTAAAAATTGTTGTGTACAAATGAGCATATTATCTGAAATCGTACATAATACTGCTTTTAATACTCAGCTGATAACCTTCAGACTAGTTGTTTAATATTTGCAGTAAATCTAAAACACCCAATATAAGTAAATATATTCAAAAAGATAAAGTATGAACACACTTCACTAATGTGCAATTTTACTCCATCAGTTTCTCTTTAAGAGGCAGTTTCTGGAATATTCTTCCACTTCAGGTTAAATGTTGTGATTCAATATCTTCATTCATACTGCATCTAGACAACTGGATGGGTGCTTCAAGTTTACCCCAGGACTAATTGAACTCTCCCACCTTGAAAAATGTGGCAAAGCCTGAGGGTGTGTATTGACAAGACATATGTCGTCCTTGGACTACATTATCTTGAAACTTCCAAGAACCTTGTAGAGAGACCTAGAAGGCTGTATCTTGGAATAACAGGTTTTCATTCAAATATTACCAGACAGAACACAGTAGGCAGTTAAGTGCAGTGAATAGCAGGGTGGATGCATGTTTCAACCAATAGTACATTCAACCATTTCAGGAAGCCATCAGAGGAGTCATCATGGCCATGGTGAGATTCAAAATCAGCTATTAAACATTTGCATTATACACTATTAAAAATAACAGTAAACACATCCAAAGTCCACAGTGCATGTAAACTACAAAGACATTATCCCTAAGTTAGCAGCACCAGCCCAGCAGCTGGCATGTGTGTGAGATGGTCCAATCTCACATAAAATAAAAATAAAGTATGAGAAAGTATTAACTGAACTGAGTTATATGGCAATATATGTAATATAAGCAAGCAACATCAGTAACACCATTAAATCAGCCCTCTTATCATGACAGCTGCTTAGTAACATTCAGGGAGGTCAGCCCATTCTAATGACATGGGAAAGGAGAAGTTTGCAATTTGAAGGCTGTCTCCCAGCACCACTTTAGGGTACAAAGCCAAAACATTAAAAACTGAATGCCCAAGATGATGCTGCCCACTGAAATGAACAGTTATAAGTTGTGATAGCAGATGCTTACTTCAGGCAAATATCTGATGTGATAGCAGCCACAAGGTGTGCTCCAACTATTAGATATCTGTAGTAGTGGGGGTCAGGATTAATAAAACCAATTTTGCAAGTCATCCTCAAGAATGGTTAACACTTGAATGTGGTCCACAGAGTGGATAAAAATCAAACCATGGGATGGAGAGTGAATGGATCTTGTAGGTTGTTATCAATGCGTATATCTTTGTTATTTTTTTTTTCTTTTTTGGGGGGTGGAATATAAGGTAGGGATTCCTATGAATGAGTTTTTTCTTAGTGTTTAGTGACTCATTGTTGACTAGACTACTTGTAAGTATGTTGACCCTAAGTTTTGTCTCTGGAAATTGGAAGAACATGCTCTAGCTATCATTCTGAGCACATAATGAAGTAGGAAGCATGAACTGGGACATAAAGTTGAGTTCTTTAAATGTTTCAAAACTGGTATAAACATTTTATGCAAGACTGTTGTACTCTAGTTTCAGGCACAATGCACTACTACTACACGTCCAGTCGTGGTCTTCAAAGTGTCCTGTCTATTCTTGTGTTTAAGGAATCTCACTATGAAATGGTGATGAAGGTTAGTTGGAGATCTGTTATTGATCCTGTGATGCTTCTTGGTCTCTCAGTCTATGGGTGGGCATGAGATCTTGTCAGCAAAGCACCCTGTATGTTATAAATTAATGCCAGTGGATCCAGGGCTTCCACTTTCATTATTGGTCCAATCAATCATAAATTGTTATATCATGCTCAATAATCCATATAATTTATTTTGATCTCAAGTTTCATGCCCAGTGATGTCAGTTCATCAATCCAATTTTAGTGAACATGTATTAAATTACAATGTTGTTGCATCTTGTGATGGTTCAGTTCATGAGTTAAGATATTCACTTTGTACATCATTATATTATAATAGTAGGTAGTGTTAAACACTTCTTTTTGCATTTTTTCTACTTTTGTTTAATTAGTTAGCCCACAGAACACAAACACCATTCTCATGGATGACCTGAGAGCACTATCTAGTCAAAATACTTGCTCACAGAACAAAATATGCAAATCGAGGTGGAAGAAATTAAATTCTGTATCACTGAATACATGTCCTCTTGAATCGAATTGGTGAGAGAATTCTGTAATGATTGTAGATATGTGACTTCTATACAACTTTTTATATTTCTTGCTAATTTTTTTTTTTTTTTTATGCTTGGTGGGCATATTGGGATTAGACAGTGCCATGTGCTTTTAATCTAATTAGGATTTAAATTTACAGATGTCAGCCACAGAGTACAGAATCTATCAAAAAATAGCCTCAATAGTTCACAGTGGCTTAAGTGCAGCTATAAAGCAGTAGAGCCCTTTCATGCAATAATGAGAAAATTATCAGGAAGAGCAACTGCACTTAATTAGTACATTCACCTACAGATGCATCAGTAAGTGGGCCCAAACAGATTTTTTGAAGAAATGGTAGCGTGGATCTTAGCACTTTACAAGCAATTAGTGCAGCAGAAAAAGAACCAGAGATCTAGTTAACAGATGAAGGTGTGGGATAGTCTCTGTTAAGCTTAAGTCATTTGTCATTAAATACTCTGTAAACTGTCACTTATATGGATTCAGAAAAAGCCCATAATCTGGGGCACTTCAAATATAGTTTCTGAGTAAGCTTTTGGTTGTAGTGGCACTGTAGCCTCTCTGGTATTTGATTGTTGGTAACACAAAGATATTCCCTTTTCCAGATTCTCATTCAGATGGCAACGTGCGTGCATTTCTAGAGCTTTTCAGACACGATACGAATTGAAAGTTGGGAACAGTTTCCTGACATCTGATGGTACTGTGAACCATATTTCTGTGTAGATATATCCACTGGGTTGCTGTCAAGTGCCATACATGTAATATGTAAAAAGAATACACATTTGCTTTTAAAATCAATTATGGCTATGTTTTACTAATCACCTTCAAGCACACCCTGCTTCTGAGTCCAATTGTCTAATTTATGAAAAGTCTGATCTTGTAATGTGAATGAGCATCTTAGCCCATGTGTGTGTGTGTGTGTGTGTGTGTGTGTGTGTGTGTGTGTGTGTGTGTGTGTGTGTTTGTGTGTGTGTGTGTATGTGTCTCTCTTTGTGAGTGTGCGTGTGTGTGTTGGGGATGTTAGGGTGTCATTGTAGAGTTGTTTCTGAGCATGCATGTGTGTGTGTGTGTGTGTGTGTGTGTGTGTGTGTGTGTGTGTGTGTGTGTGTGTGTGTGTGTGTATGTGTGTGTGTTTGCATTTGCGGGGAAGTTTTATGTGTGGAAGGGAATGGCAAGCATTTGCTTGTATGAATAATAGTTATATGTGCAAATAATATTTAATTGTATAAATTAATATTCATAATTCAAGATGCATGTATTGTCAGTTGTCATCTGATCTAGGTCACTTTGGCAAACTGAATAACATGGATCACTGGTAAATGTTCCATTTCATAAGTATTAATAAATATAATTTCATTTATCAGTAATTATACAGCTACATTCATGTGCAAAGCTATACTTAACATAGCTCAGTCACCACACACTTAGCAAAATAAAGTCTAGATCCTTATTTCCAATAATTCTGTTGTAATATTTTATCTTAATTTTATTAAGACTCATTAAAAAGTTTGAAATGTTTTAGTTTATCAGCCACAAATATTCTGTTAAACATCCATCACCCTTTTTCCTCATTTTTGCATTTGGGGTTGGGATTTCACTTCATCTAGAGCCAACGTCCACACTGCTAGGTGGGTAGTTCTGCCACACAATTGTCTTCCATACTACACATATACATATACATACACACACACTCATACCTATGGCCAATTTAGAGTACCCATTCCACCTATTGCAAGTCTTTGTGATATGGAAGAAAGCACAGGAGCGTCTGGAGAAAACCATGCTAACACATGGAGGACATCCAGCCTCCAACCAAAAGACATCACACCTGAGAATAGGACCAGACGCCCTCATGCTGTGAGGTGACAGCACTATCTCTCTACTGTGCCAACCTGTTCACATACATTACTTGATTTATTTTATTCATACAGTGTTTTTACACTTCATTTAGTGAAATTTTACTTAGAAATTGCAAGTAATATCTGACAATATATTTATCAATCACAGGACCTCAGCAACACTATAAAATAAAGACTTACTTGTGTTGTTACAATGCCTATTACATTAAATTGTCCAAATATTCAACATTAAGTGGAAATTGTATGTTACTTTAGTCTTCATACTCTGCTGAAGTTCTTCCATTGTATATTTGTCGTAGGACAAAAGGCATTTGTACAACTCTTTTCTTATTCTGTGCCATCAGAATGCAAGAACAAAAACCTAGAAGCTTAAAATGTATCTGTCACTCATGTCTTGAATTTGATATCTGCATTTTGATGTATGGATGCCTGCAAAGTAAATAACAACACAATTAAACTAACAGCATCACATGTTTCTTAATTAAGGAAAGTTGAGTACCATCAAACAAAACAATGATAAACATAAACATCAAAATATTGTCACCTGCTTTCTCTTAATATATTGCATCCACAAAAGAAGCACTCACAAGATGTTTCTGTATAAGGTGCAGTAGAGGTGTCACTGGAAAAAAACTGCTGAAATGGCATAAATAATTCATTGAGACAGAAGAAAACAGTGGTAGTTTCTACAGAATAATTGCATGCTCAGGTCTGCTGGGAATATTGTTATTTTTTTAATGTTTATTTTTTCAGTATTTCTAGCTGAAGTTTGGAAGGTATATATTAGAAGACTGTTAACAGAAAGGATAAGTCAGTGCCTTGTCTGATCCTACAGCAAGTATTTAATGAACTCTGTTTTAGAATGTTTGTTATTATATTTGTAATGTTCTATCAGGGTCTTGCCCTACATTGTCAATGCCCAGAAAACCTTGCCACCCAGTAGTAGTAGCAGTGCTGTCCAGATTATACTGCAGAGCTCTTTGAATATTGCATGCTTTCAATACCGGAAATATTTAATAAAAATCTTTATGTAGCTTCTATAAATGGTTCTTAGGACATCTGAAAATATATGCAATTATAAATGGTGTCAAGTTAGAGATACCTTTCAGAACTGTAAAATAGTTTTCTTGCACAGATAGCACAGCAAACATAAATGACTGAATGTAAGACTTATTTCAGTGATGGTTTCATAACTAGTATAATGAGTTGAATAAAATACATGGAAATGCTACTAATGCTCTCTTTGCCACAATAGTAACAGAAAGAAACTGTAAGTCCAAAAATAAGAAAAAACAATCAGTTCAAAACTAAATTAACATATTAAGCAAGTAATCAACTAGATAATCAATGTACAAACACCAACAAACATTCTTCTTCTTCTTCTTCTTTCGGCTTTTCCCGGTTAGGGGAAGCCACAGTGGATCACCTGTCCACTCATGATTGCCAGTGGAGTTTTACAGTGTCGAGTTGCCAGCCCAGTGCCCAACCTTCCACAGAAGGCACACACATGTATGCACTCACGCTTAGGGCCAATTTAGTGTCCAATCCACCTACAGCATGTATTTGGGATGTGGGAGGAAACCGGAGCACCCGGAGGAAACCCACGTGACCACAGGGTGGACATGCAGACTCCGCACAGAAGGCACCCCAGCTGAGGATCGAACCGGAGAACATCTTGCTGTGAGGTGGCAATGCTAACCGCTGCACCACCGTGGCCGCCCACAAATACCAACAAACATTGCATTTGCCAAAACAAGGCTAATCCAAATACAAATCATCACATAATAGGCATAATGCCTTTTGGAAGCTTTCTCATTTCATGGAGATGATGTGCCATGTTGTGCAAGATGGCACTCATCTGTGCAACAATGTTGAAGAATGCCATTTCCTGATGTGTATACCATTCCACAAGGAGAGGTGCTGACTCTGGGAAAAGCAAGATTATTTCACAAGCTTCACTGGGGTCACCCAGATGTTCCACATTATTTCTCTAGACAACAAAATACTGGAAGTTTCTAAGCAACTCACTGAAGTCTCAGCCACAATTAGGGTTGCCAGCTTTCTTTGTGGCTAAAACTGGACTAAGGTCATGCCCCTCACATCACCCATAACTCCACCCATCCCCACCCCCTCTCCCATCCATGATCCGCCCATTTTGTGACATCACTGTGACATCAGATGATGGGAACGCCCTCTTTTTCTGTTCCAGATGCCTGTTTTAAGCCGATTTATTATGCTTTTCTGTAAAAAAGCATAGTAAATCAGCCAATTTAACAAACACTGATAGTCTGTTTCCTTTTGTGAAACAGAATACGGGAGTTTGTACTGTTGTACAGTGTTTTCCTAACTACAAGAGAATTGATTTGATTTGTGGATACTAGTCCAGAAAAAAAAAACACATGGGTGGCAACAGGGATGATTTCCAATTTCCCACCTATTGGTCAAAGTTATGCTTAAGCTAGGGATGGAATCTGCTTCACATGGGTGGGAAGCTTGTTCCAGTGTATGGGGACCCTCTGAGACACATTTGTGTCTCATCAACATGGCCTATTTATGTCACAAGGAAAATTTAAATCCTTGGATCCAATGGCTCTGATACTGTTTATTTTGTGGATGTCCAAAAGGTCCATCAGTTTAGGTGGGGGGGTTAGTTCGTTCTGTAGTTCGTGCAAGATGCAGCCTGGGACTAGCCCTCATAATGTGTGAGTGTGACCAATGGGCAAAATGTAGAACACTTACTAATGGCTTACTAACAACTTCAACTAGGAAGTCATATGATGGCTAAAATATGCTGATTTTACTTATAAAACAGATACTTTAATGAACTAATATGATTTACTTCTATTTACCCATGGCTAGTGGGTTAGTAGCAAATAAAAAATTCCTAACATTGAATGTGTGACAGACCCTTTCAATGTGGAACTTTGAGGAACATGCACTTTTTAAGACCCCAAATGAGTTACGTTCCTTGTATTGAGGTACACACACACAAACACACACTTGAGAAAAATAACATAAAGGATTGTCTTGTCTGTCCACCACCACCTCCATCAATAAATACCAGCTGGCCCAAGCTAGCTGCCAGCCTGCCTGGCCCTGCCGTGCCACTCCTAAACAGTCATGATGAATGAATTACAAAAAAAGAGAGAGTAATACAACACTACAGAAGAAGTAGAAGTAGTAATAGTATTACTTTTATATTTTTTTATCATAAGGTGACAGAAGTGCATATTAAACATGTCTCAATCAGTGTTAAATAACTTTTTTAATAGCTTGCTACCCATTACTCATTTTCATTTACAATGTTGTAGTATATTTCTTACATAACTGCAGTGCACTGCTAACTGCTAAGTCCTCGCCTGGCTGACCTAGGCTATCTCTATCTAATTATTTCTGCTCCGTAGATGAAGTTTAGCATGGTGACACACTAACACACACCCCCGTGCCTCTCGTCTTGCTCTCTTCACGGAGGAGGGAACTGGCTGCTTGCTTAGGCTCAGCTAGACTTAAAATTCACGTAAAATTTGATTTCCACACGGTGGTGCTGCTGTCACTGTCAGCTGTTGTAATAACTAAGCACGTACGCACGCATGTTGATGATTCCAGCCATCCCAAGAACCGGCCACTCCCCTCCATTATAACCTTAGTTACCACCACCATAGTGAAGACATTGTTTGTTTTGTTTTACTTTTACTTGATTCTGAGACTGTCATGATCATCTGTGTGGCGTGCTGTAAAGTACTTGGGTAAATTGTAAATGCTCAGCTAAAAATTGAAATGTCTTGTTGTGCCATCCCATCCCTGCTTCCACCACCGCTTCATTATCAACTATTGCAAAGTGACTGACATCACACAGTGATCATGTCGGAGAGGAGACAGTGTAAATGTGTAATCGCTTGAATAATTAGGAGGAGAAGGGTTCAGCGAAATAACTTTCTTTCTCTTAGCTTCCCGTATATTTTACTTTTGAAGTGAGGAAGAACTCTGTTAGGAATGGATTACGGTCACTCACTGACACTGAATGGAAGGTGTTATATAATAGCAGAAATACCCACAGTGACAGGAGGGGTAAATTAAAAGTAAAGCTCCATGCCACCAGCAGTCAGATTCATTTAGTCAGAGACTGTCAGACTGAGTGTGCAAGAAGAAGTCTTGTGAGTTATTGTTTTTGTAACAAGAGGGTAAAGTGAAGGCATGATTGCAACAACAGTTACTTAACTTAAGTCAGCAACTGACGTGAGGAGAGCCACGAAAGCAAAGAATTCTAGTTTAATTTGTATTACCACTAGTACCAGAATGGCTGCATATGCAGCCGTTCTGGTACTGGTAATATGAATTAAACTAGAATTTCTTGCCTTAGTGGCTCTCGTCATTTGCTGACTTAAGTAAAGTAACTTGTTTGCAATCGTGGGTGGCATTGTGTGCAGTGCAGCTGGCAGCTGCCTGTAAGTAAAAGTGGAAGGCACTCGCATCGCAAAGCTGGACTTCACTGAGTCTGGTTTTGATTATACTTTTTAACTGGACTGTTTGTCAGAAAACTGGACAGTCCGGACAAAAAGCGGACAGCTGGCAACCCTAGCCACAATCCATGGATGACTCTAAAGGGTTTCCCTTCTCTCAGAATAAAAATAAGCTTTCAGTTACATAAAATTCTGATCTGTAAGCATTCCATTGATCTATTATTTTAACATTTAACATAGCCAGTGTTTAAAAAAAAATACTTAATGAAAAGTGGGCGTCGACCTTTTACCTTTAGTATTAGTATAACTTTTGACAACGGGCACGCTGGCCAATCAGCGTGCACGTTTTGGGGGGATCATGGTATAATACACAATAACCGCTGACGTGGTGTGGTATATTGAAGATTTACCCACGGTTGTTGTGGTTTAATCACAAGGGTGAAGCCCGAGTGATTAAATAAAGCCAACTGTGGGTAAATTTCAATATACCACAACCACAGAGTTGGTTATTGCTATTATACAATGAAATTATTTAAGAAAAAAATACTTACTTTTCTTAAATAATGTCTCTGTATAACAGAGCATTACTGTCCTTCTACCAGTGGTGGTATACTGCTTCTTTGTATTGATGTACTGCCCATGCTCATGGGACTTGCGTTCCTATGCATACCCAGTACATCAATGCTTTGAAATGGAAGTAATGGAGAATAGAAACTTTCCGTTGCTCTGTTTTTACTTTTTATTTGTATTTATTAAAAAAAAAAAAAAAAAAGATTTTGGACACTTTATACCAATGGAAAAAAGTCCGGGTGGCCAGACCTTTTTCCATTGGTATATTGTGGGATTTACAAAGGACACGCTGGCTAATCAGCATGCATGTTTTGGAATTTTAATGGGGGGGGTCATTGTATAATAGGCAATAATCAGGTATCTGGAAATATTATATGGGGCAAGCACAATGTAGCAGTTCGTGTAGATGGACATCACAAGGATAAAAGGTAAAGAGTTATGAAAAATAAACAAATATAGCAGGCCTGTATGCACACCTTCCATTCTGTGTAGCCTTGAGCAAGTAATTCCAAATCATTGGGTCCTCATGGGAACATGCAATAGAATTAATGGATCTCATACCTATCAACTGTACAGATTTTCACAGAATGTCCAGATTTTTGCCTGATATGTTTGGTCCATTTTTCATAAAATTATGGTTTTCTGGCAAATTAGTGTCAAATCATTAAAGACTGAAGTTAGAAAATAATGACAGACATTTGAGTTAAAGACTTCATACCCTTCAGAAAATACATGCTAATGCAAAACATGTTATTCTATCAACTTTCTAAGTTTGTAAGAGCAATATTTAAAAACTGTCGCTATTTTTGGTTCTTTGCCCCACTTTATTTAATGGCTTTATCCAGATTTCTTTTTTTAAGACTTTGAGAGGTATGATGATGAGTGATGGCAGATCAAAGTAATTTGGACAGATCAACTTTTACCGACAGTGGAATTCTCTCTTTTATCTGCTCTTGTGCGACTTCAGAGTAGGTATATATTAGTTTGGGAGTGTGTGGGGTGTCCATGCTCGCAAAGGTGTGTGTGTGTGTGTGGGGGGGGGGGGGTGCCATCCCAGAAAAAAGCTCATCTCCCAGATTCAGCAGAAGAAGTTTCACTCATTGTTTTTTATGTATAAGCACTCAGTGAAAGATATATCTACTTATTAACATGAACACATGCTAATGCATCTCTCCGTAATTTAATTCTACTCCCAGTCCAGTGTGTATCTTTGATTGCTAAGGAAAAACAAAGCAATGTGGAATTAATTATAGAAAGCCCAATTCACAGAAATGGTTTGCCAAAAATATCCTACATATAGTGAATACATTTTTCATGTGGAGATAACACAAGAGGGATTCACAAAAGAGAATCACGATTATGATATGGCATCACTAGCTGAGGGGTTGTGTACATGTATGGTGCACTGAGAAGGGTCTATACCCTACATATCTGTCAAGCATCATGCACTTCCTAAAAGCCTTACTGGCAGCTGATGTGGAAGTGAGCAGTGCTCAGCAGCCATTGTACCCTGCAATCTGCCCAATATTTTTGGATTACACTGTGAATATGCAGACAGATTGTATGTTTTCCCGAAAAGGGGAGGAGGTAGAAATGAACTGAAACAAAAATATTTTTTTCTCCAAATTTTATATTTGTTAAAATGCATAAAAATCAGCATAACCTAAAACTAATGGCCATCTATAAACATCTAAAATTACAGTAATATCTAATAAAACACTACTAAATGCAAACTAACTATACAACAAGTAAGGTGTGTCATTTAATGTTAGAGGTCAAGAAAATAAAATATTCAACTTAATATTTCATGCAGCAATTATGTTGCATTTTTCCAGAAATAATGAATGTTTAAAGCATATTTTTGCATTACCATAGTTATGTTTAGTTGTTATACTGATGGAATCAGTTTTACTTTCCTAAATAATACTTTCACTCAAAATCCAGAGAAGGATTGTATAACTACTTCTTTTCAGTTTCTGGTAATGATTTTGCATGCAACAACTCGTAAATATCTAAGAAGGTGATACTAACCTTTGGTTTTTAATACAAAGGAAAGTAAATTCAGCTTAACTAAAACACGGCTAGTTATATTGTAAAGTTGCCATGTGCTCAGGAATGCTGCAAATATACTACCATGAAAGGGGGGAATGCAGCAAGAAGTTGACAACATATACTCAGACTCTTAAAATGAAGCCATTTTGTGTGTATGTATGTGGAAGTGAGCAGTGTTTGGCAGCGATTGTACCCTGCAATCTGCCCAATATTTGTAGATTACACTTTTAATATGCAGACAGACTGCATGTTTACCCAAAAGGGGGAGGAGGTAGAAATGAATTAATTGGTGTAAGTGTGCTTTGTGTATACACACACACACACACACACACACACACACACACACACACACACACACACACATCAACATATAAGAATCTTGCTTTTAAATGCAATATTTATTTATTTTTATTTTACATTTGTTAACCAGGTAGAGTCTGGCTGGGTAAGTACCCCATTTTCACTGGAGACCCGGGAAGAAAATCTCCATAACAATAGTACAAAAAGATTACAAATTTTATTTTAAAGATTTACAAACAATATACAAAAAGTTTGACAGTTGCCAATAATCACTATGTACAAAAAGGGGAATGTACAACAGAAAACATTAAATTTCCTAAGCCTTACTGCTGACAGTAATATGAAACTCATTAGATATATAACTAAAAACCATTGTGGTATTTTCGTTTGGTAGAAGTAAGACAAGAAGACAGCAAAATAGAAAACATTTGATCAAAGGCATGAGGAACTAGCCAGGTGTATTACAGGAGTATAGCCATTGTTGAGTAAGGTATTCCTTTAGGTGTTTTTTGAAGCTATGATGATCTGTATTTTTGATATTCTGGGGTAATAAGTTCCACTGTTTGGCTACTTTGAAGGAGAAGAGAGAGATACCAAAGTAATTATGGGACTTTGTTACCTTGAGTATAAGTTTATTGGATGATCTAAGGGTCCTGGGGTTGGTATTTAGTTACACTAGGTTGGATAGTGCAGGGCAGTTTTCAGGTTTGTGGATAATGGAGTGGACAATGGTGACCTGATTGAGCAATAACAGACTGGGAAATTCAAGCCAGTGTAGATTTTGAAGAGCAAGGCAATGATGGGTCCTGCTGGGTATATTAGCAGCAATTTTTACTATTTTATTATATCAGGAATCAAGTAGATGTAAGTCAGACTTGTGCAGGTTAGTGGAAAGTTAAGATCAGTAGAGAAGAGTAGATAGGAGGTGGGATCTGGCTGTGGCTAGTCTGGTATTTTGAGGAAGGTAAGATGTGGCCCTATATAATGCACCAAGTTTGATGTGAACTTTCTTAATTTTGAGTGAAATGTGTTTATTGAATGTTACGTTGTTGTCTATTGTGACAGCAAGTAGTTTTGTTTGGTTAGCTGGTTCTATTATAGTGATATTAGTGGAGTAGGTGGAGAGAGGAGGTGGTTTTGCTTTGGATTTCCTTTTAAAGAAGATCATTACTTTTGTTTTGTTTGGGTTTAGGATGAGATGACGTTCATTTAGGTAATTTTCAATATCTAGAAATGACTTTTGCAGTTTATCTTGGAGTTCTTGCGGTGTGGGAGTAGAGCAAATAAGAGTAACATCGTCAGCATATTGAATGATAGAAACAGATTTAGTGGCAGTGTTTAGACTATTTGTGAATATAATAAAAAAGAGAGGGCCAAGGATGGGACCTTGAGGAACCCCAATGGAGACTGAGAGGAATGTGGAGAGTTTATTATCCCATTTAGTTGCCTGTTGTCAATTAGTAAGGTAGCTAAAGAACCAGTTCAGAGCTGTAGAGTTGAGGATGAAGCAGGCTAGAGTGTTGAGTAGTAGTTGGTGGGATACCCTATCAAAAGCTTTGGACATATCCAGGAATATAGTATGTTTTTCAGGAGGTTGATGTAGTTAGTGAAACTTATGAGAGTTGTGGAGGTACAATGTTTTGGAAGGAAGCATTGCTCTGAACTAGATAAGGGGTTATTTGTAGTGAGGTGGTCTAAGAGCTGTTTATAGATACATTTTTTCTAAGATTTTGGCTAGGGGTGAGAGAATGGCAATGGGCCAATAATTAGAGAGATCTTTAGGTGGGCTTTGTGGAGGGGATGATATAGGATATTTTCCATAGTATGGGGATATATTGTTCTGTGATGGAACGATTGTTTAAGATAGATATGGGATAGGCGACAGAGTTTGCAGCAGTTTTTAAGAAGTCATTAGGGAGTTAGTCAGCTGCTAGACAGGTAGGTTTTACTTTTGATAGGAGTTTTTTTTATATAAGAGGTTTGTATGGGTTTAAAAGAGAAGTAGTTAGGTTTAGAATTAGTAGGCGTAGCCACTGTAAGGGGCTGGTTAGATTTGTTGTTGTTAAAATGTGAGGTGATAGTTGTGATGAAATGAAGTTAAATTGGGATGCTAAACATTCAGTGCTATTTGTTGCAGATGGTGCAGGGGTACAGGTTTTGCCAGGGTTGAGGAGTTAGTTAATGTTTTGCTAACATTTTTGTGGGTTCTTTATGTGTTTTTGCTGACAAGATAGAAAATAAGATTTTTTTTGTCAGATAATATTTATTTCTTAGTTAGGTTTCTTAGTTGTTTGTACGTGGTGAGGTTTTCTGAGGTTTTGGAGGTTTGATAAGTCCAGGCTCTATCCCATTGTTTAATAAAAGGTTTAACATCTTTGGTTATCCAAGGTAGGTTTTTGGTTTTGAAGCAAATTTTTCTTGTTGGAGCAAGATTATTAAGGATGTTGAGGAAGATATCATTAAAATATTGTACAGCTTGGTCTAGGTGGAGTGATTTTACAGGTGACCAGTTGCAATTTCGAAGTAGGGAATTTAAGATGGTAGGGAAATAATTTTGTTCGTTGCGTATGTGTTTGAAAATGACATTACAGGGGGAGTGAATGTGTTTCCTTGGAAGAAAGGTAGGGGAGTGATCACTGAGAAAATCAGAGAGGCACCCAGCCTGGTGGGCAAAGTTGGGCTTATTGGTTAGTATCCAGTCTAGAATGGATTCTTTCTTAGTGTGTTTATCAAGTCTAGTGGGGAAGTTTATAGTTTGGGTGAAATTGAATAACTTCATAAAAGAGGAGGGGTTGTCAGATGAGCATGATAGCCAATCCAAGTTGAAATAGCCTAGCACTATAGTTTCTTGGTTGAAAGTAGAGGATGCCCAAGATAGGAGACTTTCAATGGTAGGTAGATTATTTTTGGTGGTATGTAAGAGCAGGGCCAGCCTTAGCCAAAATGGCACCCTAGGTGAAGTAGTGCTCCAGCGCCTAAGTCCCAACCATACCACACTCATGAAACACCCCTATTTGAGCCACACCCACTGGGTCATTCCCCAAGAAAGCCACTCCAGTCATTTCCTTAAATTATTTAAATGCATAGGAAGAAAAAAGATACCTTGTAATGTAGTTAAACTTCAGCTACCTTTGCATATGTATTTTCTACTTGAAATACCAGAGCCAGATCATGGTCAAATACGGTTCTAGGAAGAGCAATATATCGCTACCCCAGAGCAGCCCCTCCTGCAGCAATCCCCAACAGCAGCCCCCTCCTCAGCCATTCCAGTGTTCCATTATTTGGTTATCTCACCAGTTACCACACATATTTTCTATTATCTGCTTCTACAATGATTACAGATATTGAAATAAAATAACACAAACACTGAGGCATTTGCTAAACAAACAATACAGTCTTGCAAGAAAAACAGACTTAGCATGAGCAGTAAACTTGTTTGCCCTTGAAACTCACATTCATTGAAACAGCATGAAAACCCACATTCATAGAAATGCAAGTTGGTGGAGAATTATTTTTTTAGGGCCATGCATACATGTATTTATTCTTTAATTCACTTTCCTGATTGTATTGAATTATATTCCTTGTATTATATTCCTTGTATAATACAACACCACTTGTTAGAATATGTTTTAAATTTGTAGTTTTAAACATTCTTTTAATAAGCAATGAAACAAAATTAAACAAAATTTAAGTTGTAGCAAGAAAAGGACAAACCAAAAGTAAATATTATTTATGTTTTAAATGATTCTGTCAGGGAAGCACTGTTCCATAATATTTATGTGTTTTTTTAACAAAGCAATATAATAAGGTTCATTTACCCATGCCTCACAAAATACAGTTCTTGTCTGAAATACATTCTAACAGTTGTAATGCTTGAAATAATTCTATTAGAGAAAATCAGAAATAATTCTACTAGAGAAATCAATTCTGAAACTTATATTTTGGTATGTCAACAAATGCCCAACACAAACACATAAGCATGTATGCATGTATAAGTTAAGTATATAGATATACAGATAATAAATATACACACACACTGACAGAATGGGGGGGGACAAAAGACCAAAATATTTTAAATATTGCTCTTATAAACTTTGAAAGTTGCTAGAATAATTGGATTTGTCTTAATGTGTATTTTTCTGAAGAATATGAAGTCTGAAACACAAATGTATATACTTATTTAGTAACTTCAGTCCTCAGATCTTCCCACTGATTTGCTAAAAAAAAAAATTACTAATTTTATGAGGAACAGACCAAAAATATGAGGCAATAATCTGGACATTCAGTGAAGATCTGGACAGTTGAGAGGTATGTTTCCTTTCCCTTTATTGTCGTAGTTTTATTACAATCCTGAGATTTTTCCCTAGTTTTCCACATGTCCTATATTTAAATGAATTCAATAACAGTCTACTTAACTGTACAGATATTTATCCAAATGAGAATAGTGTTCTCTGATATCTATATTTAAATTATTTGTCTGTTACAAGCTAAGTTAAACATTATACTTTCTGGTCTGTTGAGCTTTTCTCCTCGGTCCACCGATGAAAAAAAGTTTGTTTTAGGCATACCGCTTAACTGTCCAGATTTTCACTTAATTTCCAGATTTCTGCCTCACTTTTTTTGGTCTGTTTTTCTTAAAAGTTGTGGTTTTCTGACAAAATACTGAGGATTACACTTATTTCATTGAATTGCACTTTGGTAACGATTATAATTGTGCTATACAGTTAATCTACTACATTTTGCACTGTTATAACACTTTTTTACTGTTTCACTGCATTTATGTACTGTTTTATACTGTTGTAACTGTATTTTTCATTGCTAGATATCGTTTCATTACTCTGCATGTTTACTGAATTGCTTAACTGTAAACTGCTTTTTCATACTGAAAGTTGTATTTTCTGTTTGTGAGTGCTCTATCCGTGCCTTTCTGTGCATTTTTGATTTTTTGAGGTTTCTGTGTTTTAGTCTAGTCTGTTTGCAGTTAAAAGCATTCTCTGGAGTATGTTTGCTCCTTGATCTGTTTACAACTTTCATTTAGTGGCTACAGCTAGTAGCTGTAATAGTTTTAGTTTTCCACCCCCCCCCCCCATTGTTGTGGTGTTCTTATACTTGGTGGCTTTGCAGTTGCCCACCCATACTGTATATTTGATTTGGGACACTCCTCCCAGTCTAGTGTCATTAGTTCATTCAATCTAATAGAGAGAGAACATATGTGAAGGTCAACCCACTCAGATTCTTAACCTTGAATTAACTTCTGTTCCAGCTTTCTCCATTTCCACTTTACTGGAAAAAAAATCTAAGCTTGTTTCCCCCCTTTCCTGTAACAAGTTTAGTCCAGATACAGATTTGCTGTATCCAGGACTGTTTGTAAGCTCCTGAGCCCCCTCTCCCTGCTTAACTAGGGTTAAACTATTCCCAGCACCGTAAAGTCTGTTCTACAAATTTTCCCTTACAACTAGCCAGCTTTTTAGTTTTAGCACTCACATCTGTTTCTTTGAGCTCAGCACTTGTTCAGAACTCATTGTAAGCAATAAATAAGCTACAAATTACTACAGCACTCAACTTTCCTCACTTGTCTAGAGGAAAACAGTTTTTAGTACTTAATAAATAAGCACCTATCCAGGCATGTCTAAAGGTCAGCTCCCAGTGCTTTCTCCTGTCTACTTGATGAATCTAGGCATCTTGGGGCAATGCAGCAATTGCCTCATGTACACAGACAAACCTCTCCTCCTACCACCCAACACTACAACCTGTGAGAGATGCACTTATATAGCAAAACTGGAAGCAAAGCTCTCTTCACCGAAGACTGGACTAGACAGTCAAGAGGAGAAGGTAAACACTTGCGCCTCACCACACTCATCACATAGTCCATCAAAACCTACACCACCAAGCCACACACATAGAAGCACAAAACACATGCCTACAATTGTGGAGGCTCTCAATAAAAATCTGACCAAACAACCGAGACATCCAAAGCAGAAATGCAAGCAACCTCCACCCCCCCCAACACAACACAAATGACACATAGCCCATAAACTCAGTGTGCCACTCAACTACAGCCCATAAGGCATAACGTACCCAACACTCTAGTCATAGATGACTCTATAGTCAGGCACACTGATGTTCCACTCACCAGGCTAAACAAGGAGAAAGTTAATGTCAGCTGCTTGTCCGGTGCCAGGATCCACCACATAATGCATGCACTCAGGTCACTCCACAACAAGTACAAATATGACTCTATAATTGTCCATGTTGGTGTGAATGACCTGACTCTATGAAAAGAGACGTGGAGGAGCTCTCCAATATTGTAACCCAGGCAGGTATGACCCTAGCCCTGAGTAGCATCCTGCTATCACCCAGAATGATACCACAGTACAAGGACAAAATGATTGACTTCAACAATTGGCTAAGCTTCTTGTGTCATATTAAGGGAATCCAGTATCTGTCTGCCTGGGCTGACGTGATTGACAGACCACGATGCTTTACCAGAGATGGCCTGCACCTGTCGCCCTTGGAATTCCGGATACTGTGAAAAGGCTCCTGCCACCCCTATAGTGCCTTCTTTAGGCAATGTTCAAATGACAAATTCACCACTGTAACAGGTACAAGCAAGCAAAACCTGAGGGTAATGCTACTCAATGCTAGAAGTCTAAACCTCAAAATGCACTCACTCAAGGCACTCCTTAAAATGGAGAACATCGACATCTGTGCAGTGACAGAGACCTGGTTCAAAGCTCCAGAGAGCACCCCTGCATTACCAGACTATAATTCATATCACACCTTTTGGCCACCTGACCCGGACCAAAATACTAAAGGTGGAGGCGTGTCCATATTCATTAAGGATGTCCACACCTCTAAGCTAGTTGCTCAGCATAATGCATCCAAGATTATCCAAGTGCAACTAACTCTGGACAAGACCCCAATCCAAATTGTAGCTTGATATAGACCCCCCACCATGCCTTAGGATTCCCACTCCTTTTTTTCTTGATACACTGGAAAATATTATGGTACAACCCAACACCCTAATAATGGATGATTTCAACTACCTCACCATTAACTGGGAAAACTACTCATGTACCAACTCTTTTGCTCAACGTTTTCTGGAATTCATAAATTCCAGTGCCTTTGATCAACTTATCCACACCCCCACCAGGGGCAACAATATCCAAGACCTGGTCATTACCAACATGGGTGACCAGTGTTCCACACCAGAGGTCAATTCCTCATTGGTCAGATCCGACCAGAAGCTAATCACCCTAGACATCCACATCCCACCCCATCCTCCATTAGGGAAACAACCGTAAAAAATTTCACTAAACCCAAATTCTCTCTTCTTAAGACACAAGTGCCAAACTTCACGACACCCATGCAGATGGACAGTAGAGGTATGACTGCTGAATCCTACACAAATACACTTTATAAGCACTTACACGAGTGCATGGATCGTGCTATCCCTAACAGAACCAAGATGCTATCCTCCAAAAAAAGGAATCCAATCTGGTGGCCTTCTGCCATAAACAAACTCTACAACAGAAGAAAGAAACTATTGCAAAAAAGAGTAAAATCCCATGATTGGAGGAACTCCCTGGTTAGCCTAAGTAAGAAGATGGGATCCCTCATAAAATCCTCCAAAGCTAGTTATGAAAACAAAATCACCACTGATTCTAAAGACAACTACAAAGCATTCTATAGCTATGTCAAGAATCTCAATGGCAAAACTCAGATCTGCTCTGAGTTACAGCACAATGGCACTAAATATACAGAACCAACTGATATTGCCAACATCCTGGCAGATAGGTTCAGTGCTAACTTTACCCCCCTCTCACCCCGTAAAGGGCCCATCTCTATACTGGAAGAATGCAAAGTTCCTGTAATCACGGCTGCACAGGTAAAAACCTCACTCTCCAAAGCCAAGAACACAGCATCCATGGGACCTGCAACATCCCAGGCTGCATTCTACACAAACTACAGAATGAACTGGCACCTCACCTAAGTACCATATTCAATCATAGCCTCACCTCAGGCTTTGTGCCCATTGAATGGTGCACTGCGACGGTTATCCCACTCCACAAAGGGGGAGCCACGACAGACCCCAGGAACTGCCACCCCATTAGCCTGATGAGCCTGGTCTGCAATGCATGGAACGTATCATCATGGAACTCATAAACAAAGACACTGGTAATCTCCAAACTCTGGACCCCACACAGTTTGGGTTTGTAAAAGGCAGATCATGTCTCCTAAACCTGATAGACTTCTTTGAAGCAGTCACCAAAGCCATAGATGAGGGTAAGGTGGTTCACACAGCTTATCTAGATCTCACCAAGGCTTTCAACACCATCCCCCACTCTGGAATTATAGATAAACTCACTAAACTAGGTATAAATCCCTATGTCACAAGATGGATTGCCAGCTGGCTTACTGATAGAACCCACACTGTGAAAGTAGCAGACTCCAAATCCGACTTCAGACCAGTGACAAGTGGTGTACCACAGGGTTCAGTCCTGGGTCCTCTCCTGTTTGGTATCTACTTCTCTGAAATGCAGGCTAACACGGAAGGACTTTGGCTAACTAAATTCGCAGATGACTGCAAACTAGGAGCCATAATCGAAACTCCTAACGATGTAGACATCCTACAAAAGGGCCTCACTGAGGCAGATGCCTGGTGTCAAAGCCATGGCCTCAAGCTCAATACCAAAAAGTGCATTGTCATCCCCTTTGGTAAAACCTCTGTTCCCAAGAACTACCACATAGGTGGTAGTCTACTTAATACTGAAAGTGTGATAAGAGACCTTGGGTCACAGGTGGGCAGTAGTCTCCCCTTTGATAATCACATTGTCACAGTGGTCAGGAAATCCTTCTACGTGGCACACCTCATCATAAAAGGTTTCTCATCCAGAAAAAAAGAGGTCATTGTTCCCTTCTACTCATCACTCATTTGACCCATTATAGAGTACAACGCCCCTTTTGGTATGTACCTCACAAGACATCTACAACAACTGGAAAGGCTGCAGAAATACCTCACAAAGAGGATTACTGGCCTCAAACAGATGCCCTATGCAGACCGTCTCAAAAAACTCCAGCTTTACTCCATTGCATATCACCTACTCAGAGGTGATCTCTGCCTAACATACAAAGCTATGTCAAACCCAGAGCTGTTGAACATGCTCCACTTAAAGAAATCCAACTCCCTCCGAGCTACATGCGCTAGAAAACTAAACCTTGTCACCACAATAAACAGAACATGCTGGAAGGATAGATTCCTGTCCCAGAGACTTCCCATACTCTTGAACAGACTACCTATCTATGTCAAACAGAGCTCCTCATTAGCACTCTTCATGAAAAATCTTGATGATTGGATGGGAAACAGGAAATTTACCCCGGGGATCACTTCTGTGGCTCTGCTTGTCAGGGGCACAGGAAAATAATTTTCTTTGGTGGTGAAAGGCAGGGCACCTTTTTGGCTAGACTTATACAGGCCCTAGGGCCAGTAGCCTAGTACCTACCTATGAACCTATGATTGAAGTTACTAAATAATGACACACATTTGAGTTTTGGACTTTGCGTCCTTCAGAAAATGCATGCTAACACAAAATCTGTTTATTCTAACAACTTTCAAAGTTTGTAAGCACTATATTTAAATCTGTCCCTCCCTATTTTAGGTCATTGTGTCCCCCTCCCCCATTATGTCAGGCTTTGTCCAGATTTCTTGCGCTAAGAAGTTGAGAGATATTCCTAGGACTTTCCCAGTCAACAAATGCAAGTAAGTGCATAAATCATAAACCGATAAGCAATCAAACAAATGTGTTAAAAAATCTATCTGTCTGACTGTATGTGTGAGAGAAAGATTAACTATTTTTGATGCCATGTAATATATTTTCCATTTTTTTCTACAATGAGAAGATCCCGGTGCAAACTATTCCCTCATCACCTCTATACCATCCTTAAGAACCCCGAGGTGTGGCTACGAAACTTGACACCAAAGTTACTACTTAAGACACAATTTAAAAGACAACACAAATTAAAGGATTGCATATGCACAACATTTTTCATAGCCGTATAAGAATAATGAAGTATGACTCATGCACTTAGCATGTTTGCATCACGCTGGTCAAAACATATAAGCAATGTAGCAAATCAAGATAAAACAGGGAAGTGTCCCAACAGCAAAGGGTGGGGGTTACCAAGGAGGGGTGCTCTATGCAGGAAGTAAATAAGAAATTGAACTCTTTACAGTATTAGTGTATGCAGTGTAGTTTGTGAGGTCTGAAGTCCTGATTCTTAGGGATCCGGGACATACCTCTCAACCTCTTAGAGCAAAACATCTGGACAAAGCCTAAAATAATGAAGGGACAAATAGGGACTGATTTTAAATATTGCTCTTACAAACTTAGAAAGTTAATCGAATAATAGGTTTTGCATTAGCATGAATTTTCTGAAGGATGTGGAGTCTTAAACTCACATATTTGTCAGTATTTAATTACTTCATTCCTCAGCTATTTGCCAGAAAGTACAGATTTTACAAGGAATACACCAAAAATATGAGGTAAAAATCTGGACATTCTGCGAAAATCTGTACAGTTGAGAGGTATTATTCGGGTCCTGCTTGTCAGTAGTGAAAATGGAAGACGTTGGGGTCATAGCTATCCACGTGTTGACTGTATTCTTGTTTAATGTGGTGGCATTTATTTTATTGCCATCAATGTTTGGAATATCTTTGGAGATTACAGAAACATACATGGAAATCCTTGTGAAAACTCTGGAAGTAAGTCCTACAGATGCAGAATAGGAGTAAACTTTTAAGTAATTTAGGCCACTTTTTCCAAAACACAATTTCTTTCAATACTGGAGTTGTAGATTCTGATTATTACATATTACAATCTAACACCCACTTTAGAAAAGTTATATTTCCATCTTGCAGAGTTTGCTTTATCTTTTCAACAGTGGGTTTTCCTTTGTTGCCGTTCTGTGCATGAAACGAATAGAGTAGCTACAGACCCAAAGACTTGTGCTCAGTTGTTTTGTGAGCCGTTTTTTTCAGGGTGTTAACAGTTACACCTTATATTAAAACAAGAGTCTAGATTTCTGATTAATTCACTTTTGCGCCTGCACGCTGACATCTGCTGCCTTTGATTAGAAAATTGTGCAATTAAGGAGATGAACTGGATTGTCAGCTCTGGTAGTAGTAAAGGTTATTTTCATTTTCTTTGGAACTACTTTTTTTGGCATTTAAGCTACTTTCAGTCCGGGTTGTTTTGGATGAATTATAGTATTCTCTTAACATTGTTTGTAGTAGTTTGTGATAAGTTTTTCTAAGCGTCTCTGTTGGCAGGGCAGTTCAAAGATCAAAAAGTTGTGCGGATCGGTAACTTGGTCTTTTGCTTACATTATGGTGTCATTGGCTAACCTTGTATTACTGGTAAGATTCATATACGGGACGATGGGATGAAATGCCACTTTTTTAGGTACACACATGCATACCACTCAACTGTCAAACTGTCCCTGATATTTTTTTTTAAGCGTCCTGACCAACCTACAGCTGTAAGTGGGAGGGCGCTCATCCCCTCCCCCATGGTTCTGACTTTCGATTACACTTCAGCAAAGCACCGGGAAGAGTGCAAACTTTGTTAATTTAAATAAATACTTACATAAAAAATACATACATAAATAAAAACTGCGCCCTTTAAGAGGCTGGTCTGTACAGCGCCCTAGGCGGTCATCTAGTTTGTCTATGCCTAAGGCCGGCCGTGGGTAGGAGGCAATAACTATGATGGTTTTATGTGGATTTACTTCAAAGCCGGTGGTTAGAATCAGGACTGAAGGTAGCTAATGCTGCATGAAATTCACTAGTTTTTTTGTGATACTTCTGAGGTTAAAATTAGTTATGAGTAAGTCTGATTTGGAATTTTTTAGGGGATGAAGGTGGGTAGTATTAGCAGGTGTGGTGGGTGTTATTGGGTGGGGTGGGAGTAGCTGTGTGGGCCTGGGTTAAGTTGTATGTCAGCTTGGAATGTGATTTATGTTATTGAGTGTAGAAGAAAAGAGGGAGTTTGAACTTTGGTATTAGTCGATGAAAGAAATCTGGATAGGTACAGTGTTGGGGGTATGGACATATTTATAGCAGAAGAACAATATGTTAGAGTTAGTGTAGAGGTTAGATGTGAAAATAGATATTTGGTTTTGTATGGTATATAATAATGGGGAGTGCAGGAGAGGGGTAGCATGTTATGTTTGATGTGATGAAGGTAGTGCAGCGGGAGGCTAGGTAGTGGGTAATGAGTAGGCGAGAGTTGCTCAAAAGAGTGGTCATGATTGACATGTTGAAATAGTAGGGAAATAGGAGAAAAAATAGGTCAGTTGGTGTGTGCAGTTTAGTAGAGACAGAAATGTACTGGTCCAGTGATGTGGAGACAGTGTTATATCAGACAGTAGGGAAGACAGTGTTATATGAGGGATGAAATAATGGTTAGTGAGGTGGGAGTGGAGAAAGTGAAAAAAAATAATTGATCATGAGTGTGTTGTATGAGGTACCTGCAAGTTATAGGATAATGAGTTAGAAACGTATGGTTTAGGTTAATAAGTTTATGGAAAGTGGGGGTGTGTGGGAATGCGGGTAGGGTACCGCAGTGAGCCTGAGCAAAGTGAGGGTGAACAGAGTGGGCTGAGCCAAGCCCAAAGACAAGGACAGTCCAGAAACAATCAGTAAAAAGAAACAGAAAATGACTATGTACTGTTAATAGTAATAAAAAAAGAGGTTTTATTGTGTACTACTATCGGGTAAGAAAAGTCTTAAAGCAGGCTGATTAGTCCAGCATTCAATAGACATACGTTTGTTGAAAAATAACAACTTCTTTGAAGAATGGGGGCGTGGTCTTTGCTGCCAAGGTGCTTCACAGTGTACCAACTTGCTAGAAAGTAGATAATGCCTTAAATAAGTATATTTTAAAACTTAAAAAAACTAAGCCAACATACTTTGCAGGGAAAAAAAGACGCTGCAATGTGAGAGATAACAGAGCTGTATGATGAGCGATTTTCGTTGCATCCGTTTATTCAGTATGCTGGCAGTATGTAGAGTAAAAAAACAAAGCTTTGCTGTTAGCTGAGGAGAGAAAAAAAATAAAATAAAAATTGTTACCAATTATGGTGTTTAGCACACAAAAAATAGATGGAGGTATTTTAGAGAGGACAGAAAGGACAGAAACCGAAAAAGGATACATTCTACCTATAGATCATGTATACAGAGCTGTATGATGTATTTCACATTTGCTAAGAAATCCTACAAACCAGCTGCAGTGTATGCCTTACCCAGAATGCTAGCAGCTCAGATATGGCTACCCTTAGGTAATGCTGCAGCCCATGGAGTTAGATGTTATACTGCTAAGTGATATATGCACATATTCATGTGCACTCATGCACATTGCTGCTACAAAGATCTACACATGTTTATGTACAGTCTGCAGCATTTAATTGCCATTCACAATATTATCAGGACAGTTAGTTACACCTAGAAGTGTGGTTTCACTTTTATATTCTGTTACATATAGGATAGAAGAGATGGTCATACATAGTTATTGATGTACTTGCATCTGAAATTATGATGGTTTAATAGATGAAATGATATGCATGACCACAAAATGAATATTTGTGTAGAGAGATGGCACAAGGCTTTGCTTGCACCAGCAACACATTAAAGTTGTAAAATGTAATATACACATACACTTTTGCATGTGTGTGTGTCTGTGTAAGTGCATATTTTTTTCATATGTGTGTGTGAGCCTACATTGAAATATCAGTGTGGCCAACACATGTGATCAATGCCAAAATAGCAAAAGCATAAAAAAAAAAAAAAAGGAGCAAAACTGCAACTAGCTGCAAACTGAAAACAAATAGTTTCCTTTTCTGATAGGTTAACAAAGCCCTACTACTAACTTCAGGCACACTTTGTATGAGTAGTGGTAGTGCTCTAGAAAGTGTTTTTCCACAGGTATGATGTAGTGTCTGGGTTAGGGGCAGGGTTGATGTTAGTGCACATTACTGAGAATGAAAACAGATGTGAATATAACACAGTCTACCTTAGCTCTGCAGATCTCAGCATCTCAGCATGCATTCTACATGCCATCCAGCAGTAGCTCCACCTGTTGTTTGAACTGTTGATAAACAGGATGAAGCCAAGGCCTTATTTTGCTCTGCATCCTCTACTGAGTAGATCAGCAGATCCAATATAGCACCCGTTGAAGCTGTATAGAGCCTTTAAATATGTATATGTATCACTAACATTGAATCTTAAGGAGTCCTCTGAGATTCACTTTGGAGTCAATACAGGATATGTGAGGAGTATTACTCAAGTTTTCCCTACACGGTGTCAATGTGCATGTGGTCATTTACTAACTCCCTAATCCAGATCACAAATAATACTGTCCCCTAGCAAATATTAGACTGTGAGACTTAATTTTGTGTTAGTACTCTGTTCAACCGTTTGGGATGTTTGTCCTTCTCCCATGATTGTGTGACTGTCGACCTAGTTAATTTAAGAGATGTAGATAAGGGGACAAAGACCCCTGTGTGGACATGGAGGTTTGCCCTACTGCAGAAACAATAATTTATGTGTTTTGCTTTGTTGCTCATGGAGATGGCAATCAGCCATTTAGAATTAATTGCAGTTTCTGGTTTTACTATCGATCATTCAGAGTAGAACCACTTGTCAGTCAAAGGTTAAATGCAACACTGTGCATATGAGACTATTGTGTGCTAATCTTTTTGCTTATTATGAACATCATGGCTCCTGCATGACAAACAGGCTGTTACAGCTGTTGCAGGTTGTTATTTTGAGTTTGTTTACCTACACAGTGATGTCATGTTTTAAATGTCATGTGGCTATCCACGAGTATTGTATTTTAAGCAGTACACCATTCAGTGTGCCACATGCAAATGCTGGTGTCAGACTGCTGTTTAGTGCCAACACCCCATGTCACAATTTATTATTAAAGCACTAGGAAGCCTTAAACTGGTACAAGCATTCAACTCTCCTTGTTAATAAGGAGAAATTAATAATAGCCACTAAACAGCCTATAATTGCAAAGTACCTTGCTAAGGCAAGGGAAAACAGCTCCTGTACTTTAGAAAAAAGCACCAAACCAGGCATGTCCAAGGGTCAGCTTCCTGGTGATTTCTCCTGTCCACCTGGTGAATCTGGGCATACTGGGGCAATGCAGCAATTGCCTTATGTACACAGACAACCCTCTCCTCCTACCACCCAACAATACAACCTGTGAAAGATGCACTTACATAGCCAAAGTGGAAGCAAAGCTCTCTCCACCCAAGACTGTGCTAGACAGTAAAGAGGAGAAGGTTAACACCCACACTACACCTCAAGCAACACAAAGCCCTCCTAAACCTACACCACCAACACCCACACATAGCAACATTAAATCCACATATGCGGAGGCCCTTAACTGTAACCAGCCCAAGCAACAAGGACCTCCGAAGCTGAAATGCAAACAAACACCGATCATAATCAAAGTTTCACATAGCTCACAACACCAGTCTGCCACCCAGCAACAACCCCTAAGACAAGACAATGTACCTAACACTTTAGTCATAGGTTACTCTATAGTCAGGCAAACTGATGTCCCACTCCCCAGGCTGAACAAGGAGAAAATTACAGTCAGCTGCCTGTCGGGTGTCAGGATATGCCACATAACGCATGCACTCAAGTCACTCTACAACAAGTACAAATATGACTCTGTCATTGTCCATGTTGGAGTGAATGTCTTGAGATTACCTCCCTGGATTACATGAAAAGAGACATGGAAGAGCTCTCGGATCGTGTGGCCCAGGCAGGTATGACCCTTTCCCTGTGTAGCATCATGCCTTTGCCCAAAATGATACCACAATATAAGGACAAAATGATTAACTTCAACAATTGGCTAAGCTTCTGGTGTCATTCAAAGGGGATCCAGTATCTGTCTGCCTGGGACGACATGATTGACAGACCAAGATGCTTTGCTAGAGATGATCTGCACCTGTCGCCCCTGGGATTCAGGTTACTGGCTAAGGCTCTTGCCACCCCTATAGTGCTATTTTTAGGCAAGGTTCAAATGACAAATTCACCACCGTAACAGGCACAAGCATGAAAATTCTGAAGGTAATGCTACTCAATGCTAGAAGTCTAAACCTTAAAATGCACTCTATCGAGGCACTCCTAAAAATGGAGAACATCGATATCTGTGCAGTAACTGAGACCTGGTTCAAGGTTCCAGAGAGCACCCCTGCAATACCAGGCTACAAGTCTTACCACACTTTTCGGCCACCAAACCAGGACTGAAACACTAAAGGTGGAGAAGTGTCCATATTCACCAAGGATATTCACATCATCAGGCTAGTTGCCCAACACAATGCATCTGAAATTCTCCAGGTGCAACTAACACTAGGCAAGTCTGCAGTCCAAATTGTATCTTGCTACAGATCCCCACCATGCCCCAAGATTCTCATTACACCTTTCTAAACATACTGGGAAATATTAAGATGCAAGCATACACCCTAATACTGGGTGATTTCAACTACCCTGCCATTAACTGGGAAAACTATTCATGTACTAACACCTTTGCCCAACGGTTCTTGGAATTCATAAATTCCAATGCCCTGGATCAACTAATCCATAGTCCAACCAGGGGCTCCAGTATCCTAGACCTGGTCATTACCAACATGGGAAATTGATGCTCCACACCTATGGTCACCCACTCGTTGGTCAGGTCTTACCATAGGCTAATCACCCTTAACATCCACATCAAAACCCCACCTCCCAGTAAGGAAGCCTCCATAAAAAACTTCTCCAAAGCCAACTTCATGCTACTCAAGTCAGAAGTGGCAAACTTCATGACACCCATAAAGACAGGAACTGAAAGTTCAACTGCTGAATCCTACACTAAGGCACTGTACGAGCACATCCACTCATGCATGAATCATGCTATCCCAAATAGAACCAAGATGCTCTCCTCCAAAAATAGGAAGCCAATCTGGTGGTCCCCTGCTATAAACAAACTTTACAACAAAAGGACGAAACTGTTGCAGAAAAGAAGAAAATCCCAGGATGCAAAAAACTCTCTTACCAGCCTTAGTAAGAAGCTGAGATCCCTCATAAAATCCTCCAAAGTTAGTTATAAAAATAAAATTGCCAAAGATTCCAAAGACAACCACAAGGCATTCTATAACTATGTCAAGAATCTAAATGGCAATGCTCAGATCTGCTCTGAGCTACAACAGAATGGCATTAAATATACTGATCCCAAGGATATTGCCAATATCCTGGCAGATAAATTCAGTGCCAACTTCACCCCCTTCTCACCCCCTCAATGGCCCATCTCAATACTGGAAGATTGCCAAATTCTGGTAGTAATGGCCACACAGTTAAAAAATGCACTCTGCAAAGCTAAGAATAATGCATCCATAGGACCAGATGACATCCCGGGCTGTGTATTACATGAACTACAAAATGAATTGGCACCTCACCTAAGTGTCATGTTTAATCCTAGCCTCACCTCAGCCTTCGTATCCACTGAGTGGCACACAGCTACAGTTATCCCACTCCACAAGGGGGGATCCATCTTGGATCCCGGGAACTACCGCCCCATCAGTCTGATGAGCCTGATCTGTAAGGCCATGGAATGTATTATCATGGAACGTATAAGCAAAGACATTGGCAACCTTCAAACACTGGACCCCACCCAGTTTGGGTTCATGAAGGGCTGATTTTGTCTCCTGAACCTGATTAACTTCTTCGAATCAGAGCCGTGGACGAGGGTAAGGCAGTCCACACAGCCTATCTGGACCTTGCCAAGGCCTTTGATACCATCCCCCACTCTAGAATCATAGATAGACTTATGAAGCTGGTCATTAATCCCTATGTCACTCGATGGGTTGCCAACTGGCTTACTGAGAGAACCCACACTGTAAAAGTAGCCGACTACAAATCCAGCTCCAGACAAGTGACAAGTGGAGTACCTCAGGGTTCAGTCCTGGGACCACTCTTGTTTGGCATCTACTTCTCTGAAGTACAAGCCAACACTAGGGGACTCTGGCTAACAAAGTTTGCAGATGACTGCAAACTGGGAGCCATTATTGAATTCCCAAATGATGTAGATACTCTACAAAAGGGCCTTACAGAAACAGATGCTTGGTGCCAGAGCCATGGGCTCAAGCTCAATGCCAAGAAATGTATAGTTATCCCCTTTGGGAAAAAACATGTACCCATGAATTACTACATAGGTGGCAGTACACTAAACACTGAAAGTGTGATAAGAGACTTAGGGACACAGGTGGACAGTGGTCTCATCTTCAATAAACACATCATCACAACAGTCAGGAAATCCTTCTATGTGGCACACCTCATCACTAAGGGCTTTTCATCCAGAAAAAAGCAGGTCATTGTCCCACTGTACTCATCCTTCATTAGACCCATTAATAGAATACAATGCCCCATTTGGTATGTACCTCTCAAGACATCTGCAACAACTGGAAAGGCTACAGAAATACCTCACTAAAAGAAACACAGGCTTAAAGCAGATACCCTATGCTGACTGCCTTAAAAAACTCCAGCTATACTCTGTCGCATATCGTCTACTCAGAGGCGATCTCTGCTTAACATACAAGGCCATGTCAAACCCAGAGCTGTTGGACATGCAAAACTTAAAGAAACCCCTATCCTTCAGAGCCACATGCTCCAGGGATCTATACCTTGTCATCATAATAAACAAAACATGCTAGAGGGATAGGTTCCTGACTCAGATTCTCCACAGAATCTCGAATAGACTGCCCATACATGTCAAGCAGAGTGCCTCTTTGGCCCTCTTCAAAAGGAACCTTGATGATTGGATGGGAGAAAGGAAATTCACCCCGGGGATCATGTCAGTCACCCTGCTAAACAGGGGTCCAGGGAAGTAAATAGTGTGGCTAGAAACAGCCAGGGAATTGTTATGGCTAGGCTTGTATAGGCCCTAGGGCTGATAGCCTAGTACCAACCTATGAACCTATGTGCCTCACTGTACATTTCAAGAGAAAACACACACAAATACACAAAGCAATGGAGTGGATTATATGGCTAAGCACCATTCCTAGTAAAATTATAGCTGATAGAAACATATTTGACTATATGCCAGTGGGATAATATACTATACTTGCAAAAAGGTGGAACAATGTGAACTGTCTAACAGTGGGAGTCTGATTCATGCCACTATGTAATCTTTACATGTCATACATGTCTCACTGTGCTACTGCATTTGTTACACAAGTTCAATGCATAGCAACAAATTACTCTTCTGAAAACCACATATGAAGTTAACTTGATACCAACAGATCAACTAACTGTGAGACAACTAAAAAAAAAACAAACATTTTGTTCACTCCTTCTCATCAATTGCCCCATTTAACAAATCTCCTGTTTTAAAATGACAGCAAAGAATCAAAGACAGAGTGGACTAGTCCTGTGCATATGGACTAGTCCTGTGCATATGGACTAGTCCTGTGCATATAGTCTGTTTCATTGTTTTCAGTGATTGTGAGATCTTGATGTTTATTTATACAAGTAACAGGAGTAATGGGGAATGTTTCTCCCTTTGAGGGGGTATTCAGGGGCTTCCCTGCAAAAATGTATTTTAAATGAGATTCCCTAAGTGTCAATGCTTGTATACTTACAAAGGAACTAGTCAGTGCAAGGAACTATCACAGCATGACATTTGTTAGGATCAAGGGATTAAATAGGAAGTTGGTGGCCAGATCACAATGAGTTGGCCGTCAGGGTGATTGCCATAGAAAGGTGGGAAGAGTTCACTTAAATATAGTATCTGAACTTTAGGTGCACTGAATATTGATTGTGCTGCTTTCATAAACATGTTTTTTTGGCTACATGGATATAGGCTGCTGGTACATTATCTTCCTGAACCTGTGTCATGCATAACTTCAGCATTCTTTTCCTGTGGCTGTACGTGATGTGTGGATTTCAGTAAGCAGACATTGTGTTATCTTCCATTGAAGTCATTGTAGTCCTAGCATTAATGAAATGTACAGTAAACTGTGCTATAAATATTACATGGTGTGTCCCATCTTGTAATGCACATTTGCCTCAGTCTGAGGGTATAATGCAAGAGTCTTGGACCATGGCTCCAATCTATTACAGCTATCTCCATAGGTTCATAGGTTCATGGGTCTTTACTAGGCTAACAACTACAAGGGCCTTTTTAAGCCTAGCCATGCATCTCAAATCTCTGACAAGTTCTGATACCTGTGATAAGTGTAAGCATGTGCCTGGGAGATGAACCATTTATAGGTAACCTGTTTGCATGAGAGACATAGGTGCCAAACCATGGATGAAGTTCTGGTTTCCCATCCAATTGTCCAAGTTGCACTTGAATTGGGTTAGGGAGGAACTCTGCTTCACATGGATGGGGAGCCTGTTCCATAGACATGGTAGTTTATGGGACACATATCTATCTCTCCTATTTATATCACAGGCAAGGTTTAAGTTTTTAGAATGGGTAATTCTGGTACTGTTTGTTTTGTGGATATGCAGGAAGTCCATCAGAGTAGGGTCTGACAATGCACTGTATGCCAGGCATAGATCTCCCCTCAAAAGCCTGTAGGAGACAGAATACAGGGATAGGGCCTTGCGGCAGTCTGCATAAGACATATTACTTATGCCCTGTATTCTTTTAGTGAGGAACCTCTGTGGACCTTCCATTTGTTGGATATGTCTGGTTAAGTACATACAAAGGGTGCATTGTACTCAGTGATAGGTCTGATGAAGATATTCCCTGTCTATCCATACATCAGGACACTATACCGGGACATCAATGCACAGAATCATGGTGATAGAAAAAGAATTCTCTACCCTACATATCTATACATTTTCATACCTGCTTACTAAAACACATACCATACTTCACCAATAAATTATTTGTTTTCCTCAAAAGTGTAAAGAATTGCTTTACATCTTTGTACATTTCTTCATTTATCTTTATTTTTATCACAATAGTCATTTACGAGCACACAATATACAAAGGTACTTGGAATGAAAAGGAAAGGCATGCAAATATGCTCATAGGTTCTTAGGTTCATAGGTTCATACTAGGCTATTTGCCCTAGGGCATTTATAAGCCTAGCCAGAGTATGTTTGACTTTCGCCACCCATTTTAGATTAATTTTGCTATGCCCTTTTTCGAGGTTAGTATACTGTGCCTCTGTCTAACAGTGACACAGAAGTGATACCTGGGTTAAACCTACGATCTCCCATCCACTCATCAAGATTCCTCTTGAATAGAGTCAGTGAGGGACTCTGCCTAACCAGGACTGGGATTTTATTCCATAGTGAAGGGAGCCTCTGTGTTATGAATCTGTCCCTCCAGCATGTCCTATTTATTTCAGTGCTGAGGTTCAAGTCTCTTGAGTGTGTAGCTCGATGGGATTTGGATTTTTTGAGGTGCAGCATGTCCCTTAATTCCGGGTTGGACATGATATTTTCTTGAGCAACATAATTTTCATGATGTTGCTCAAGAAAATAAATTGCCATATTGTAACTGCCTGGTGCCCTTGTACAAATTTCAATGAATAAATTATATAGAGCCAACTCTTCATGCAAATATTTAGTAAACCAACTGCTTTCAAAATAACCAATTTGTATTTTTGCATATGCCATAGAACACATTATCTCCAATGCCTGGCAATTAGTGAAGAGGATTAATGATATTATCTGGTATAAAGCTGCTTGCTGTGTTGCCGGGTTTGATCCCTTCATCATCCATTTGCCTATTGCATGTGCTAGTCCCATAATCAGACAGTGCTCAATAGTCTCCCAGACAGAATTTCTACTAACTACTTACAAAGTGAAATGTAAACATACATATAAGACAGATGCAATCTAATTAAGAGAAGGCTATATAAAAACAAGTTTTAATGTAAAAACATGATAACTAATTAACCAGTTGAATTCAATGAGTGCAGTTCTTTTCAGGTGTGAGACAGCAGGTTAATGGAAGTTGTTGTTGTTTGTCTTTTGGCTTTTCCCGGTTAAGGGTCGCCACAGTGGAACTCCGGTCCGCTAATGATTGGCAGTAGATTTTCACGAACGCCGAGGTGCCAGCTCGATGTTCAACCTTCAGTGAAGGCATGCCCATTTATGCATGTCTATCAAACGCCCACCCAACCGCGGGGAGGACGGGAACTAAACTCAGAACTGCCACAGCTTCTGGGTCTAGGTCTGGCATCCCAAAGTTTCAAACAGATCGACTCCATTAACTAGAACATCAGCTATTCATGTTTTACCAAATCACGGGTGATTGATTCACTGCATAGTCACTCTCAGCAGTGAGTTTAAAAAATATATTTTTTGCAGGATGGGAAAGCCCAGCTGTAGCATACAACAAAGGGGCTCTGTCTCCACCCCACTATATATATATATATATATATATATATATATATATATATATATATATATATATATAAAATCTCACAATGGATATTATAAATTAAAATAATTTTAACCTCTTTTTGTTCTAGCAATTTAATCACTGTTATGCCATATGCCTGATGTTTCATTAAGTTTTGCTAATAACAAAGAATACAAATCTTTTCCAATTACCATTTTGAATTGTGATAAACTGAGCTGCCAAATTATTAGACAAGTTAGTCAATATTTAGTCACAAATGTGATGTTATTTTCTAGTAGAAAAATAATCATTGCTAAACATGTTCTTTCTAACCTATAACTGCATGCACACTGAATTCTGATATAGGAAAATATGTGTTTTACAATAACTATTGTTGATTACTATTTAATTCTGTTTACTCGTGACATATATGCACACTGCAGTGTCTGCATGCATATGTGTCTTTTGCACACAATAACAAATTCTTCAAGATCAGACATTGTTACAAAAATAACCGTTAACTAATTACCATGCCAAGCTTTCTTCATTAGCATAATAAATGTTGGATTTTTGAAGGTAAACATTGTTGAAAGGCAGGAAACATGAAAGTCCAACATTAACTTTCTGTATTCATAAACTTTCTTGATAACTATATTTATTAACAAAATATATGATTTCTGTGTTATAGTTTACTTAAGCAATAACCCACGCCTGAGTGTGGGTAATGCTAGATTTACCCACGGCTGGTATGGTTTGGTCACGAGGGGGAAGCCCGAGTGGCCAAACAAAGACAACCATGGGTAAATCCAGCACTACCCACACCCAGAAGTGGGTTATTGCTATTATACAATGACATTATTTAAGGAAAAAATACTTACTTTTCTTAAATAATGGCATTGTATAATGTCTCCGTGCTGCCCTTCCGCAGCTGTCCGGTATTCTGTGGCAGTTCTGATATACTGCGCATGCTTACGCAGTACATCAGAGCTGTGTGTGGAAGCAATGGAGAAAGGAAGATCTCCGTTGCTTTAAAAAAACAAAGGAGATCTCCCTTTGTCCGTTACTTTTTTAAAGCTGTCTCACTATGTTAAACGAGTTGAGACAGCTTTAAAAAAAGGAATGGAGAAACAAAGATCTCTGTTGCTTTTTTTTAAGATATCTTGCTATGTTAAACCCATTTAACATAGCGAGATTACAGCAATGGAGCTCTTCCGTTCTCCGTTGCTGTCTAACACATATACCAAAAAAGACTTATACTAATGGAAAAAGTCCGGGCGACCGGACCTTTTTCCATTAGTATAAGTCTGATTTACAGCGGGCATGCTGACCAATCAGCATGCATGTTTTGGAATATTAATGGGAGGTCATTGTATAATTTAAGATCATCAATACTAAACACACCAATTTTTTATGAGTTATATCAGAAAAATGATTTATATAATCCTGTGAATGCATACATTCATATTCAATTAAATGTGTCCCCCTGTATGCAGTTTACTAAACTGTTACAGTAATACTGCTATAAAAAAATTATTAATTACAAAGCATTAAAGTGGCAGGAGGTTTTTACTATTTCACAACATTCTGTTTTGCAGTCACTCTGAAATACTGTGTAGAGCTTTAAGATATGTTGTCCACAAAGGAATGCAGGCTATGCTTTTAGAGAGATGAGTGCTTTTTAATATGTTAAATTCCTTGTTAGGTTAAAAGTCAGATGGACAATATCTCAATTGGGTAATGGGGCTAAGATCATCAATTGTCTTCTGTCTGTATGCATGGTAACTGCCTATGAACCTAAACCATGTATATAAAAGAAATAAAATTTAATTCAGTGAAGAATATACAAAAGGATATAGCCAAAACATATGTAAAATAGGAAAATAATGAATTCAGGTATAGTTGTAGAAGACACTCCTCTGAATAATTTCAAAATTGTAGAAGCTAAGCAAGCTTGCAGTACATATTGTGAATATGAGGAAAATATGTGCACAATAATAGGCAGGGGGTGGGGGTCTTTTGCTTACAGAAGGACACTCTAAGTCTTTGGGTCTAATTTGCATAAATAATAAATTGTATACGAGAAAAGATGCTGCTGTATTCTGCATCCATGGCAGACTTACATCATAATAGTATTTTTCCAGACACAGAATAAGTCTCAAGACAAACTGTAACACATGTAGGCATATTTACCATTCATAAGGGCAATAGACTGGCATTCTGTTCAGGAGTAGTTCTCTGTCATATACATGCTGGCTGCAAGTGCAGGCATAAGCTCATTCAAGACACCAAATCAGATAAAGGGGATTACAGAAAATGAACAACTGGCTGCTGGAGGGGACAGTAGATAAAATGAGTGTCATCATTTTTATTTTCAGTATCTATTTGGTAGAAAGAGGATATTTTATATTATTATTATTCATGTGTTTGAGAGACCCTCATCATTGTCGAAATATGATTGTTTAGTTAGGTGAACTCCTTGAATAAACCACACTGCCGAAGGGTGGGGGTGGGGGTGTTGGGTGGCTATACTACCAATGCTACAAATATCGTATAAAGCAGCTATTAGATATCCTACTGCACAAATAATGTATCTTTAACAACCACCATGTGTTTTGCTATTTTTTCTTTAAGTTAAAATCCCATCATGAATTCTCCAACTTATTTTTCTTCTGCTAGAATTTTGCATGTATGGCAGGAAATGGAAAGAGCATTATCATACTTTAAATTAAGGTTAATTAAAGGAATTTAGAGTAACCATCACCCCAAAGCTTTCATTAGTGGAATGCATGTGCCTTTAGGAAACATTGGAACATCTGACCTGAGCTGTAGTGGTGTGTGTAGCATAATTAAATTAAATCAATTAAGAGCCCATTATCTACAGCTGGTGCTCGGTTACAGCTGGGGAGAATCGCAGACGCCTGAAGCTCAATTTTAAACTTACACTTGGATAAGTTTCAGGTCAAACAAATAAGGGTTGCCCAAAGTACATACATGATTACATGTACAGTTAAAAATATGGTCTGTAAATATATAACATATATCTTAGATTATTCCAGTTCTATAACAGAAGAAAATGTGTCCTGAGCCAAATGAAGTTATGAAGCACATTAATTAAAACATCACCTTTCCAGGCTTCTCTTTTGCTTCTGTTATCTTTGTACAATGCACAGAACAGATGCCTTATAATCTAAACAAGGAATGTACTTTTGTTAGTTTACTTGCAGCCATGAATAAAGCAGTTGGTTAGTATCTGCATTCCATACAGCATTTGCAATGACTGCTCATTCTTCCAAGATACTGCATAAAAATCTAATTTCTTTCATTTCCCCTAAATTAGACTCACCAAATAACTCATTGCACTGACACCAATTTCCAAAAAGGTCTAAATTATGATGAAGGTTAACATTAGAAGAATGTGCACTTTTAAGATGCAACACCGAGGAAGTGTCAGATGTCAAGTGGGCCTAGCAGCCAGATGCTGTGATTACATTTTAATCCATTTTATACATAGATAATTTAAGAAATCAAATTAAAAGTATAACATAAAATGGAATAACAGTTTACTAGATTAGATTCCACACATTTTTTTCAATCGACATTTCCACAAAAAGGTGCAGTGGTATAAGGTATTTACCATAAAAATAGATCTTGACATCCTGTACTGTAGGTTCCTGCCACTCTATTATTATGTTGTGTATGGGGATGGAAATCGAGCATTATTACAAAGAGTCTAGTGCTTCACACTTGTGCAATGTACTAAGTCCTCTGCAGGATTTTGAATGTAAATGACTGTACTCCAGATCAGGCACATGGCAAACCAGCTATGTTTCACTGCATAGAGTAAAAGAGCAACTTCTTACCATCCATCCATCTACAACCCCTTTTTCCCATTTTTCACATGGGGTTAGGGTGTGACCTCAACAGTGACAAGCACCTAGAACTAAGGTTCACACCACCATGTGGCTAGCCCTGCCACAGTAGAAGAAGAAGAGCATCTTCATTACTAATTCCACCCGTTTTCAAAACGACTTTTCCTGCCTGGTGAGGGATACTATGCTAGTAAGCTGAGCAAAGCAGATCAGATGTCTATAGGAAGAGTACCAATTCCCAGACAGTCTTACATCATTTGCAGGAATTAACATGCAAACTGAGAGATATAAAGTGTCCTGCATGCCCTGAATCTGCCCTAGAACCACCTGTTTAAGAGCCATATGTGGTGTATTTCTCATAGGTGACACCCTCTGGGTATCCTCATAATGTGCTTAAACCACTAGAAATGTTTGCTCTGAACACCAAAAAGCAGTGTATTTATACCAGGATTTTCTCATATTGACAACATCCTGATTCTGTCATGGAGACTGAGCACAGCAACCCTCAGAAAGAACATCTCTACTGCTTGTCATAGCAATCTCTTCTTTTAGTTTCCAAAGCATCTAACCTTTGCTGAAGGTGGTGGCTAAAGTTCACTGGCAAAGGTATAAATTTTGTCCTTTAACTCAATTCTCTTTTCAGTGCCAGAGGTCAGTACAGCACAATCCTGCCACTGTTCCCCCATAATCTGGCCAGTCTTCCAGTTCCTTAAGCACCCTCTGTGAAGATCCATCACTGACCCAGTAATCAAGACATCTCAATCCACCCCAATGGCAACAATGGGGGATGTACACACTGGGAGGATGACAAGTACACACACAGTAAAGTGCAATTTCCCTTAAGAGCACACAGAGACCACAGTTATTCTGGGGCTGGTTTTTACCTCTTTCTCCAGATCCCCAATAAGACTCCCCAGTGGCACAGCTATAGGGTTGCGATCTCAGCTTAGTGGCCAAGCCAAGACCTTCAGCACCCTCTCTGTCCAACCAGTGCTTTGTGTCCCTGCCAAAGTAGATGACGCACACACAGTTTGAGATTTGATTTATACACAAACACACACACTCACACACACACACACACACACACACACACACACACACACACACACACACACACACACACACACACACGCACACACACACACACACACACACACACACACACACACACACACACACACACACACACACACACACACACACACACACACACACACACTCACACATACACACCTGGGAAAGGCTAACACAGGTTTATTAGCTATGCCCCCTTTTGCCCAGATGATAAAGTAGTTTGGACTGCCACCAGCCACGCCTTATCAGCTACTTTAAGGCCCTTAAAAAAGTGTGTCCAATCTTACTGTGCAATGCTACTGTTAATACAAATGGTAGTTTGACCAAGAGCAAGGCTATTAGGAGTAGCCTGCACACTGTCACCAAATAGATATGCAAGTACTCTACGAGCTTAAATATCTCTTGACAGAGCAGCCACAATTGAAAGGTTTAAATAGAGTTAATAATAAATAATAAAAGAACATGAAAATACTTAGTAAACAATCACAGTTACTTCAGAGTTCAAAATGTATTTATTTATTTATTTTACATTTGTTAACCGGGAAATTCCGACTGGACCAGGTCCATTTTCAGCGGAGGCTCGGGGAGAAAAGCTCCAGCTTCAAGTTATACAAATACAATACATCCAGCATAATACACAAAACAGGTTAGATCTTGTATGCTGAGCATAGAAATATAACAAGAAATTAATAAAACACTCCAGGTAAAATAAGATATAGAACATAGGTAAAAGACAATGTCAGTTATACATTGGTAAGAGAAGAAAATATATCAAGTAAGATGCTACAGTTAAAAGTACCCTTTCAGATGACGAAGCCTACAGGTGATCAGAGATCAAGCAGGTGATCAGAGAGCAATTTGGGTGATACAGGGACATAACCAGGTACTAAGGAGATGTGATTTGAGGGAGTTTTTGAATATAGAGGTGGAGGGGCAGTGGATACGGAATGTGGAAGAGAGTTCCAATTTCTGGCAATGGTGTGGGAGTAGAGTGCTTTCCCTGCATTATTATTAGCCTTGGTGGTGGAGAGGAGAGATTTTTCACTAGATCTAAGGTTCTGGTTTGCAGTGTACACAGTAAGTAGATTGGATATTGAGGTTTTTTTTTCAGGATATTTGCGAATATTGTAGGCTGTACCCAGCTGGTGATAGTTAAGTAGCTGTGATAGCTCAAGCCATTTTAGTTCTTTTACTGCAGTACAGTGATGGGATCTATAGGTTGAGTTAGTAGCAAACTTGGCTGTTTTATTGTAGCATGATTCTAGTTTGTCTAGGTCACATTGTCTGATTTGGACAAAGATTTGTGCTGCCTATAATAGAGTTGAGAGGAGGTGGCTTTGTGCAAGAGTGACTCTTGCTTTTTGTGAGAGAAAGGACTTATGCCTGTATAGGGAGCCTAGCTTTTTGTGTACTAGTTTTATGGTATATGAGATGTGAACATCAAAGTGGAGATTATTGTCTATTTCAATGCCCAGAAGTTTGGTGTGGTTAGTAGGGGAGATGGTGGTGCCGTCCATAGATGTTATGGTAAAGGAGAGGGGGGGCGTTGATCTATTAGGGGTAAATAGCAGCACTTTTGTCTTTTTGGGATTTAGAATTAGTTGGATACCTGATATCCATTTTTCTACTGAGTTAAAGGTATCTTGAGTGAGTGTATGTAGAGTGGTGGGAGATGAGGCGGAGCAGATCAAGGTTGAATCATTTGCATATTGTATGAGTGTGGCATGTTGTGTAGAGCTATTGAGGTTATTTGTGAAAATAGAGAACAATAGCGGGCCTAGTATAGAGCCATGTGGGACTCCTATGGTGGTTGGAAGTTGTGTAGACAGAGTTCCTTTCCACTGGACTAACTGTTGCCTGTCAGATAGGTAGCTTCTGAACCAGGCTATAGTAGAGGAGGTGAAGTATAATGATGTTAGTGAGTCTAGTAGAATGGAGTGGGAGACCATATCAAATTCTTTTGAGAGGTCAAGGAAAATGGCTGATACATATTTATCATTCCTGTGAAGGTTTATATGATTAGTGAAGGATAGAAGGGCTGTGGTAGTGCTGTGATGTGGACGGAAACCATGTTGTGTGGTAGATAGTAGATTGTGTGTGTTAAGAAATGTCATCACTTGCAAGTGGATGCATTTCTTAAGAATTTTGGATCGGGGGCAAAGGATGGCAATAGGTCGGTAGTTGGAGAATTCGTAGGAGTTACTTCCTTTATGGAGAAGAATGATGTGAGATACTTTCCAGAGTTTGGGTATGTAGGATTCAAGTATGGAGCGCTTGATTAGGATGGAGACAGGATATGATAGGGAGTCACTAGCCATTTTTAGGTATGCAGCAGGTATGTTATCAGCTGCCAGTGTGGTTGACTTTAGTTTTAGGAGGAGTTTTTTGATAGTTGAGGTGGGCACTGGTGATAGGCTGAAAGAAGGGGTGATGTGGGATAGTTTGGGTTGTGATTGAGGTAGACTGTTTTTGGTTATTTGACTGGACAGGGCTAAGATCGATTTAGTAAAATGGTTATTAAATTGAGAAGCTATGTCTAGGGTATTATTAGTAGAGCTAGTTGCTGGGGTAGTGGTTTTGCCTGGCTTTAGTAGGGAGTTAATGGCATGCCAGAATTTTTGTGGATTATTTGAATATTTCTTTTGTGTGCTAAGAAAATAGTTTGTTTATTTTAGATTCAGCCTTGGCCTTGTTTTTAAGCTGTTGATAGTATTGCCTGGAGTTAGGGGTTTTGTCAGTTTTCCAGACTTTCCAGGCTTTATCTCTGGCTCTTAGTAAGGCTCTGGTGTCCCTACTTAGCCAGGGTGCCTAGTTGGCTTTAACGCTGATCTTTCTGCTGGGAGCTAGACTGTTAAGGATGTTAGAGAAGGTAGTATTGAAGTAGTCTACTGCCTGGTCTAACCCAAGTGTCTGTAGTGGTTCACAGTTGCAGTGGCTTAGGACAGTATTTAGGCATTGTGAGGTAAGGTCAGTTACAGGAAATATTTAAAACAACATTGCAGGACAGTCTCAAATAAATAAAGAAAACATTTAAGTTATACTTCACTATATTCCTAACTGTATCTAAGAGAAATTACTGTACCCTAGACTTACTTACTCATAGCAAGGCAAGACAGATATGGGGAGTGAGTTTTCCAGCTGATGCTGTCAGGTCAAAGACAAAATACAAAATGCACTACCTCTCTCATAGAGAGTTTTTTTTAATTAATATCTCAAATATTGCTGCTGGGATATTTACAGGATGACATCACTTCTTGTCTTCTGACTTTAGTTCCAAAGCTAAACCCCCATTGCTAGAAACTGCCAGCCTTTAGAATCTATCTGTGAAAAATACGTAGCCCTTAGATCTTTGCAGCTGCTGGAAGACATGAAATAATAAAACACTTATAAGACAATGCAGAAGGCTCCCTAGTTGTAGACATCCTGTCTCTTTGCTGCCTTGAAACCATCTTTTATGGCACAGTTATAAAACAATTTAAGTTCAACTATTTTCTCTGAAGTTTTTCAAGTTAACCTTCTGTGTGCCAGTTCCCACTGTTAAAGCATATACATTTACACAATTACAATAGTTTATATACATTTATGTTCTTTTTCAGTAGGGTACACTGTGGATACATCTTTAAGCTCAGTACTGTACAAACCATTTTCACATACACTTCTGTACCAGCAGTTTGACATACACATAACATACAGTTCTAATACATTTGTAACACAAGCATATGAATCATGTTGATATTCACAAATGACATATAATTATTTGCAAAATTACAGATAACTGGGCTTGCAATATCTCCTATTGTTACACCCTCATTGTAAAAAAAACAGGTAGCTTATACTCCTTTATTTTATTCAATGGCTTTTCCATCACCTCAGAGAATAATCTGCTCTATTTTGAGAGAGAGAAGGATGACCGGCGATTTAGAACTGCTATTGATGACTGCTGATTGAGAACTGCTGCTTATGACCTCTGATTTAGAGCTGTTGGTGTTTATTCCACCCACTTTACACTCAGTAGTGAATTGCCTTAATGCATGCTGGATATTACTCTCACTTGAAGTCAAGCAGAAAATATGCATTACAATCACAAGGTTGAATCCTATTGTCGACAAACTTTTTGATATCATATCCTTGAATTTTCCATATGCAAGAGGAGACAGGCTTCATCATTTGTATTATCCTCTTTCCACTTTGATATTATCCATCTTAATTAAGACAATTCCTACATAACTATCAGTCTGCAAATACAGGGACTGAATGGCACAGAACAGTGGTTCTGAAAACAGCATATTGTTGTACCACTTCAGGGAATGTGGCCATACGTGTTTTACAGTTCTACACAAACCATAGATAGATATTCCTGCCAGATGTCTGTGAATCCTTCAATGTCCATGCAAGGAGAAAGAGATGATCTATTATTTGACAGTCAGGAATGGATCTGCATTATTCCTGAATCAGAGGTTCAGGTTTCAGACTCTCCTTTCCAACATCCAGATGTACTTTTTTTCCATAAAAACCCAGGATTATAATCCTTCTTTAGCACTAACTCACCCTCCTGTACTTCTTTTTTGGAATGAAAAAAACTCTAACACAGTTTGCCAACCAAGAGGTACTGTTCCCAGATTCCAAGCAACATTGAAAAGGTTAGTTAAGCATAGTTCAATAATAGCTATCGAATTCAGCATTTTCAGTTGGAAGTCATTCAGTGGTATGACTTTGCCATTTCAGATCAGCTTGAACACTGTGATGACCTCCTTTCAAAAAAGGATAATCTCCAATGTATTGTTTCTGTTATGGCCTTCTTTAATGAAAGGTATGTCCACTGGGATTAGGAGTTACTCATAACTTTCTTTCCACATCTGCAGAATGACTCCAGTTTTTTTCCACTTTGTAAAGAACACTCTTAATGATTACCTGCCAGGCTGCTGCCCCTTCTCCCCTGAGTCACCAGATGCTTAACCAGAACTAAAATCTTATTGATAATTTTCTAAGACTTTTCCAGTGCCTGGGACATACATGGGCCTTCACTTCAATGAATACTTCAAAGACCTGCTATTGTACTAGACTTCAAGTACAGACAAATCAATCCCAGACACCTCCCTCGGTACACACACACACACACACACACACACACACACACACACACACACACACACACACACACACACACACACACTTGCTGTAAGGAATAAATAGCTGGTTATTCTGGAGATGTAAAAACACATCTATCAAAAACTGTCCTGAATTTGAATCCCCAAATGATGTCAATACTCTACAAAAGGGCCTTATAGAAACCGACGCTTGGAGCCAGAGCCATGGGCTAAAGCTCAATGCCAAGAAATGTATAGTTATCCCCTTTGGGAAAAAACATGTACCTGTGAATTACCACATAGGTGGCAGTACACTAAACACCGGAAATGTGATGAGACTTAGGGACACAGGTGGACAGTGTTCTCACCTTCAATAACCACATTGCCACAACAGTCAGGAAATCCTTCTATGTGGCACACCTCATCACTAAGGGCTTTTCATCCAGAAAAAAGGAGGTCATTGTCCCACTGTACTCATCCCTCATTAGATCCATTACAGAATACAATGCCCCATTTGGTGTGTACCTCTCAAGACATCTGCAACAACTGGAGAGGCCACAGAAATACCTCACTAAAAGAATCACAGGCCTAAAGCAGATGCTCTATGCTGACTGCCTTAAAAATCTCCAGCTATACTCTGTCACATATCGTCTACTCCGAGGCGATCTCTGCTTAACATACAAGGCCATGTCAAACCCAGAGCTGTTGGACATGCTACACTTAAAGAAATCCCAATTCCTCAGTGCCACATGCTCCAGGGATCTAAACCTTGTCATCACAATAAACAAAACATGCTAGAGGGATAGGTTCCTGACCCAGAGACTCCCCAGACTCTGGAATAGACTGCCCATACATGTCAAGCAGAGCACCTCTTTGGCCCTATTCAAAAGGAACCTTGATGATTGGATGGGAGAAAGGAAATTCACCCCAGGGATCACATCAGTCGACCTGCTAGACAGGGGTCCAGGGAAGTAAATAGTGTGGGAAGAAGTAGCCAGGGAATTGTTATGGCTAGGCTTGCATAGGCCCTAGGGCTGATAGACTAGTACCAACCTATGAACCTATGAACCTATGAATCAGTGCAAAAATGTGTGTTTCTAAGTTCAAATACATGAGGCAAGAAATGTCTGGCTTGGTGAATTCTGTCAATGCATTGAGATACAAGGTGGTAACAACTTCCTGGGATAATTAAACCATAGACTCAACACTCTTAGTTATCACAGCTAATGTACAAAACTAGTAGAAATGAATCTCTTTATGTTTGCTTAACTACCACATCACTGTGTTACTATCTGCAGTACATAACATCTTATCTCAGATTTGGCTGAAAAAGTGTTAATACTAAATGCACTGCTAACATTTCCATCAGAAATATTTAGTGAATTTTACCGAATGTGAGGCTTGGGTTCTTAATTTAGCAAATGGGCTTTTCAAACAATATCTAATAACATATTTATTTTCAGAAATTATGGAAGAAATGCTAGTTCAAAGAGGTTTCCATGGATTTAATTGAATTTCCTGATTACTCTAGTTTTTTTTTGATCAGAGATGGAATTCAGATAAACCTTACTATTCTTGTTCCT
>NC_056747.1:1079188637-1079211137 GCF_019279795.1 Protopterus annectens | reverse complement strand
CATCTTTTAACTTAGTTGAAACATGGCTCTCCAGCAACCAGCTCATCCTTAACCCTAAAAAACAAAGCTGTTACTCTTCCTACCTAAAAAGTTCAACAATATTAAGCCCTCCTTCTCCATACAGTCCCTTAATAACACTCCCATTCAGGTAGAATCCAGTACTAAGCTCTTAGGCGTAACCATCAACGATCATCTTAAATTTGACTTGCATGCTAATAACTGTATCAAAAAGACTCATTCAAAACTAGGGCTCCTTTACCATAACAAGAAATTCCTTACCTCTGAAGCCAAGATTACTCTCTCTCTTACCTACCTTCTACAATTCTCATATTCTCACAAATCTTAACTCAGCACTCCTGAGCAAACTCAAATCTACCTACAACAAGGTAGGTAGATTTGCTGCCCAACAAACCTACAAATCCCATCACTGTCTCTCTCTAAAACACCTAAACTGGCTTGAATTACCCCACCAGCTTCTTCTCTCCCAGCTCCAGATCATCCATTCTATCCTGTAGCAGCCTTCCTACTGCCCAGCACTATCCCCTACCATCTCCCATTATTCTCCCACCAGACCTCTCCGAAGCTCTAACCAAGGCCTACTACAAATCCACGTCTAAATTTGGACGCAACATGTACTGCTATCACCCCACTATTGTCTTGAATAGGCTCCCACTAGAAATCAGGACCCCTTATACATCCTAAGCAATTTAAGACAGCCACCACTTTAAAAGTCACTGGTCCTGCCACTGCACTGTCCCTCCTTAACATCCCCTACTTTTCATACTTTAATCTACTTTCTGCTCTTAACTCACTCTTCTCACTAGCTCTGTCTAATCTTCCTTGACTACTCTTTCTACTGTCTTCTAAAATCTGTTAAGCAAATTGCTTCAGAGAAACATTCTGTTGTAATTGTCTTGCCTTCATGCAACTACATTATGATAAAAGTGGGTTTTTTTAACCACTTACCCCAAAAACTATACCCATCTTAATGACATATTTCTTTTTTTACATCTTGAAATAGTTATGCTATAATCCTGATTATTGACACTGTATAACATTGTATTGCTACTTAATGCCTTGTAATAATCCTGTAACATCGCTGTTTAATGCTAATTTGTAATGAAAATTGTATAATATGTTGACGCTTTTCTCCCCGGGCCTCCGCTGAAAAAGGGCTCTTCAGCTCAGTTGGACAATCCCAGTCAACAAAATGTAAAATAAATAAATAAATAAAAATAATAAATATCTTATCAATTGCCAAATGTTTTTCCCTTCTCTTGAATGTTACCTGTTGTATTGATAGCTGTGGCTATTCATTCATTCTCTATTGGACATAAAATTATCATAATGTAACCATCATGCAGGTGGACATCAGGAGATGATTTTTGCTATGATCTGACATATTGTCTGCAAACAATTAAAGTGTTTGGGTAGGACTATGCATTGCATGCAGTGTAGTACTATCACCTACTTACATGAGTGCCATAACACCTCAGGCAACCCTGCCCCCATTTAAGATTGGATGGCTCTCACTATGACTATCATCTCTATCAGATATTCCTTAGTGGGAGATGCACCCCTCATGACACGTGCATCAATATTTTCCCAAAAAGACAAAATCAAGCTAAGCTTCTTCTCTGTTCTCCATCCCTGGCTAGCTCCATCTGTACCTGAGCTACTATTGGAAAACAAGTTGCCTGGTCTGAAGTTCGGACTCCAGCCTGTTATGTGGAGGAGCCAGCAATTTCTACCATATGTAAAACAGCAGAGTTGAATCTATTGTCTTGGTTACCTTTACTGCAGTCACATCGTTTACAAAATGTTACACTTACTTTGCTGTTTTGGATGAGTTAAGAGTTTCTTCACTATCAAAAAGCATTTGGTGGCAGGGTTGCTGCTGCATTGACATTTTCATTTTGCTGATTTAGTAACTCTATTTCAATTGGTTGAATGACAATTTTGTCCTAAGATAAATCAACCAGACAAAATAATTGAAAGTCAGTTTCACTGAAACACAATTTAATGTATTGCAAAATAATGGAAAAAAGATATTGTCAAAAACAATCTTTTTGTGGCGGGGTAGTTCACCACCTTGCTTACATATAGTAACTCCATGGTCAAATAAATGTGTCAAAATATGAAAACACCATATATGTGGAACCACTGCCAGTGGAAACATGAAAATACCATGTACATGGAATCACTGCTAGTGGAAATATGAAAACATCATATACATGGAATCACTGCCAGTGGAAATATGAAAACATCATATACATGGAATCACTGCCAGTGGAAATGTGAAAACATCATATACATGGAATCACTGCCAGTGGAAATGTGAAAACATTATATACATGGAATCACTGCTAGTGGAAATATGAAAACATCATATACATGGAATCACTGTCAGTGGAAATATGAAAACATCATATACATGGAATCACTGCCAGTGAAAATATGAAAACATCATATACATGGAATCACTGCCAGTGGAAATATGAAAATACCATATGCATGGAATCACTGCCAGTGGAAACATGAAAATACCATGTACATGGAATCACTGCCAGTGGAAATATGAAAACATCATATACATGGAATCACTGCCAGTGGAAATATGAAAACATCATATACATGGAATCACTGCCAGTGGAAATATGAAAACATCATATACATGGAATCACTGCCAGTGGAAATATGAAAACATCATATACATGGAATCACTGAGAGTGGAAATATGAAAACATCATATACATGGAATCACTCCCAGTGAAAATATGAAAACATCATATACATGGAATCACTGCCAGTGGAAATATGAAAACATCATATACGTGGAATCACTGTCAGTGGAAATATGAAAACATCATATACATGGAATCACTGCCAGTGGAAATATGAAAACATCATATACATGGAATCACTGCCAGTGGAAATATAAAAACACCATGTACATGGAATCACTGCCAGTGGAAATATGAAAACACCATATGCATGGAATCACTGCCAGTGGAAATATAAAAACACCATGTACATGGAATCACTGCCAGTGGAAATATAAAAACACCATATACATGGAATCACTGTTAGTGCACATATATAAACCACATCAACTGTAATTATGTATAGGTAAACACAAACACCTGCTCACATCTACATATTCCTACTTCTGTATTACAGAACTATATGCAGCTATGCCATGTTTATTGTAACTGAATTTCAACCAAACTGTTATCCAGTTAAACTGACTTTCAACTATTTTTTTCTTAGCTTAGTTGGCTTTAAATGAAATTGTCAACCAAATGAGAGGATCACCATTAGAAACAGAGAGATAGAGGCAGAGAGAGAGAGAGAGAGAGAGAAAGAGAGGGAAAGTTATCAATATTTATACACACACTCACACGCAGATATATATATATATATATATATATATATATATATATATATATATATATATGGTTCTACCTGACATAATCGAAACCCCAGAACACCGACAACTAAATTACCGACACCACATAACCGACAGTGCAAAAACACGAAACCTCACATGCCCGACAACGAAATAACCGACGGCACACAAACACGAAACCTCATACACTGCACACACCACAATAACAACAATCAACAAACAAAACACATCCCCTGTCCAAAAACCACACACACAACACAAGCACACCAAAATCCCTACAAACCCACACTAAACCACACATACACAACTATCTACAACCCTAACCCAAACCCTAACCCTAAGGTCCATCACTATCGCATACTCAGCTAACCCACACCCTAACCCTAACTCACTTAACCCGCCCCAACCCAAAGACTATCACTACTGCACACTTACCTAACCAAGTCCCTAGGTAAGTGTGTGGTAGTGATAGTGTTTGGGTTAGTGGTGGGTTAAGTGAGTTAGGGTTAGGGCCTAACCCTAACTCACTTAACCCACCCCTAACCCAAACACTATCACTACCACACACTTACCTAACCCGTGCCCTAACCCTAACTCACTTAACCCGCCCCTAACCCAAAGACTATCACTACCGCACACTTACCTAACCCAGTCCCTAACCCTAACTCACTTAACCCACCCCTATTCCCACAGACCGTCAATATCCACACTTACTTTACTCGCACCCTAACATCCGTCACTACCGCATACTTACACAGCCTTTTCCCATGTTGGCATCCTCGGCGTCGGTGTTTTCATCCATCGCGTCGGTCTTCTGCATTGTCGATCTTCTGGCGCTCGCAATTTGCTTGTCGGTGTTTTCCGCTGTCGATGATGTCAGGTAGACCCATATATATATATATTTATATATATATATATATATATATATATATATATATATATATATATATATATATAGTTTCACTTCATATCATCGAAAGCTCATTTCATCGAATTTAAAAACAGCGAGACCAAATCATGGAAAACTCAAATCATCGAAAACTCATAACATCGAATCTCAAATCATTGAAAACTACAAAGCAATTAGAAATAACATCCCACAAAGTTTTTACTATGTTTATGCAGGGAGGCAAGCACCCTTGCACCCCTCACACCCCCGTACATTAAATATAACAACTCCAAGGTCGCACTACAGTGGGGGAAAAAGGTAATTTCCTAACCCCACTGTAGTTCGACCTTGGAGTTGGTATATTTCATTTTGGGGGGGCGGAGCCCCCCACTTGGGGGGTGCAGGGGGGCTTGCCCCCCTGCATAAACGTAGTAAACAGTGTCTGGGATGTTATTTCTAGTTGCTTTGTAGTTTTCAATGATTTGAGATTCGATGTTATGAGTTTTCAACGATTTGAGTTTTCGATGATTTGGTCTCGCAGTTTTGAAATTCAATGAAATGAGCTTTTGACAATATGAAGTGAAACCATAGATATATATATATATATTTATATATATATATATATATATATATATATATATATATATATATATATATATATATATATATATATATATATATATATATATATATATATATATATATATATATATATATGTATATATATATATATATATATATATATATATATATATATATATATATATATATATACATATATATATATATATATATTTATATACATATGGAGAGAGAGATGTAATTATGACAATACATGCCTTAATAACTATATTAAATAAACTTTCCTGGTAGAGAAGGTACAAGCATGTGTATACTGATAGCCACAGGGAAGGTTACATGACTACAGAACATTTACAGTCTCTCTGCAGTGTAATTCAGTTCATGTTGCACCTCTTTCCAATAATTACCATGTGTTACTGCTCTTATCACTGTCTGGTGGATTTCTGTACCTGTTCTCAGGCTGTAAGCTTTCTAAGGTCTAATAAACTACTGTTTTTTCAGGCCAGGGCTCCTTCCCAGTTAGTCAGCATTTTGAACCTCACAATCAACTGCTGTACATATTGTCAAGCAACCATCATCTTTTCCTCAAGTGTTTTGACTGCACATATAAACAGATTTGTTTTTCCAGGAATCATTGCTTGCATTTATGTAATCATTTATTTATTTGTATTTATGGACTGGGATAAAAAAACTGAACTATATTGATTACATTTAGTTTCAGTGCAGGTTCATATGTAATGCAAGCTCATTCAATTCTCACAACTGGCATCATATTTAAACACAGGCTACATAAGACTAACATACAGTAAAAATGATATAACGTATTAATGTGTTGTGTTCTATTTGTGCTGTCTGGATTTAATGTGCACAATTAGTTGTCAGCATGATAGATGCAAAGAAAAGCTAGAAAATAGAAATAAATGAGCAATTACATAGAATTTAGTACTGCAGCAATCTTTAACCTAGCATTTCTCACCCTTAAAAGAACTACAGTCCACACTCCATTCTTTTTGCATACTTTCAGTAAAACATGGTAAAATCACCCCCTTATAAACCATCGTAGTAAGGCAAACTCCCTAAGTTTGTTAAGGTCTTTAAAGTGTAAGCAGACCAGTCATAGCATTCTGAGGTAAACAGCATAACTAATTAGATAGTAATATCATGACAATAACATTTCCATGGAAGGAGACCGCACAAGCCACAATAATATGTTCATTAAATGTTTAGAAATACTGAGGCTATGCTGTGTAATACAACTGTAAGGAACATCTGCAAATATGAAACTGGAAGTCATTTTGTTTCTGCATGTGGAAGAAACATGGGAAATGGGGAATGTGGGTTATAGAGTTCAGTGTTACTTAAGTAATAAGGATAAACTGCTAGCATGGATAACATATTTTACTTAGAAAAAAGTTAAAGAAGCCTATCGTATATACTGCAAATTCATTTTCAATCTGTAGCAAACAGTACACATTAAAAACTGTGTCTAAATATCAGTAACAACATATTGCATTTATTGCATTGCAGAGCATTAAATTGCCAGATAGTTAGCTGAAATTAATACTGCTCTGTGCATAAAGTAGTCTTAGACCAACACTATATCACAGGCTGTCTGTTAAACTACAGAAGGATAAAGAGTCCCCAGTAGCCTTTCATCAGAAATGGTTGTACTTGTCCCAAACACTCTCAGCTAAAGTACTTTAGGTTTGTTCCATTCAGAACTGGTAGCATTATTATGTCTCTAGTACATTCCGAGTGCATTCCCCATGACAGTTTGAGTCGTGGTTTACCAAATTAAGGAGCTGATTCCTCTGACAGGGGTGTAGTCGGGCCTTTTGGAATAGTAAGCCAGCTTTCATAATTCAACACCTCTCCTCTGCAAATGGAGTCTCTCCCTCTCTTGCCCCAACCCCCAAAAGTGCAGGCATATGTGCTCAAACAGCCATCCATACATAAATAAATGTCAATGGATTGTGAAGGAAAAAAAACACAAATTATCAATATATATAGGCATAAAGCATAATAAATATTTCATTTCAAAAATTAAATTTTAGCACATCTCAGTGTGCGGAGCACTGCATACATGGCACATGTCTAGCTTTGCCAGTATAATGAAATGCCCATTGTAAACACAAAAAATAATCACACAAAACTGATTGTGCTCTATAACTCATTGTTATAAGCATATGGGTGAATTAGCCTTCCAAGATAGTTCATTTGCAAGCTATCTCACATTCCTTTTGTATACTCTCCTTGAAAAATTCTTATATATATAGTCCAAATGCATTACTGTTTGCTTGCTATAAAGTATCCATTCAGACATTTAAGAACCAGTGCTGTGAAGGGCAGCCTTAGGCAGAATTGTGTCTTAGGTGAAAGTCTCCCAGGTTCCACTCCATGGTATGCTATGTTGGTAGTTTTGTGTTTTAAACATTGCTTAAAAAAGGATCTAAGAGGGTGAATAAAGTTTTAGCCAATATCTGAAAGCCTACACTGGACAGGTGCAGACCATCTTTGGCAAAGTAATGTGGTCTGTTAAACATGTCCTCCCATGCTGATAGATATTGGATTTCCTTGGAGTGATGCAAGAAATTAAGGCAATTATTAAAATCTATAATTTCCTGTTCATACTGTGGCATTCTCCTTGGTGTGAGGAATGTACCTGTCTGTGACACATATACAGAGAGAAAGAGATCCATATTGTCTCTTTTCATATAGACCAGTTAGGCTCATCTCAGGTCATTTACATCCACATGGACTATGATAGAATCATGCTGGTACCTGCAATGCAGTGATTTGAGTATGTGCATGATATTGTGGATCTTAGCTTCAGACTGGCATCTAACCATTACTTTTTCCTTGTCCAGCCTGGTGAGATGGGCATTTGTGTATTGTACAGTAGAATCCCCTATGACAAGAGTACTAGGCAAAGTGTTTGCTTGCCTTATGTGCTTTGTTCTTGAGGGATCGTTGGGTGTTGGCTCATGTATGATGTTAGGTATTACATTTTATGTGGGCTTTAGTGATTGCTGAAGGTCGGTGTTGTTGTTTGATGGCTTATGAGGTCTTTGAGGTTTGGGGAAGGTTTCTTTTAATTGCCTTAGAATAAGAAGGTTTAGCTGTGTGCTGAGCATTATGTGTGAAGAATATAGTATGTGTATTCTTGGCAGTCTTATTTGTAAGTGAGATTTTTGCATCCAAGGAAGTTATGTATGTACATCTCTTATACACTGTGCTATGATCTTTAAGAATTCAAAGGCTGTCTAAATGCATGGTATGATTGTTACACTGTCTCAGAAAACCCATATCTACCAAGGTGACCACAGAGACATTAGGAAATTGCAAGTCCATTTTGTCAGGACCAGTATTTTGTTTGGCCTATTATGGTTTAGGTCATATGGAGTCACTGGAGTGGTGTCTAGGGTTGAAGCTTGGTGTTAGATAGTGCTATGATCTGATAGTGCTGTTTGATGCACTAATTAGCTGCCCTAAGCTTAGTTCCATGCAAACCCTTTAGGTGTTACTGATTAAAGTCCTAAGAACTCGCGTTACAGGTTTGCTACTCTACAGGGTACTGTTAACCACCATTGCCTGTGAACAGCTTTGTCAACACACCCACCTAATTTATAGCAGATAGAAACAAAATGAGCACTAACTACCGTGCCTTCTGGTCAATAAACAACTACACTTTGAGCTCCCTGGCATGCTTCCCAAGTCAGAGAAACCAGGTAAACACCTTCTGCCAAAAAATGGAGGACCATGGAACTTATTAATGTAAAAGCACAGCAAAAGTAGATCTTAAGTGCAGATTAACACCAAACAACCAAGTCCATATTAAGCCTTCTGCTTGATGAAACAATTGCACTTTTAAGCCTTCCTTTTTATTTCCAAACTTGAAATGACCACTCTACTTTACTACTGCCACTAGAAGAGCAGTCTCAGACTTCTTCATGTAAAAACAGACTTTAGTTGGCCAAAAATGAAAAAGTATCAACTAGCTACTACAACTAATTGACACTTAAAGCCCCCTTTGTATGTTTCACAACTCAGATGAAGCAGACTACCTTTCTACTGCAACTAGAATAGCAGCCCCAGTCTTCTTAATGTAAAAACACTCATTAGTTAGCAAAAGGTGATAAGGCAACAGAAACAATCCAAGAAATTAACTACAAGTAATTTCACTTTAATAGTCCCTAGGTGTTTTTGAAATCATACAAACCAGGCTACCTTTCTACTCCCATTAGCACTGCTGTCCCAGTCTTCTCAATGTAAAATCATACTTTAGCCTCAAATGAAAAGATACCAAAAACAAATCTAACCAAAAGGGAAAAGGTACCAGAAATGGACCTAACAACAAACTTGCAGTGTTAAAGATTGTACTGCATTCTATTTTTCTGTTAATTTAATTGTTTCATTGAATAATGTGGTCTGTGTCTCCCTGTAGTTATTTATTTTTCTATTTAATTGTTTCATAGAATACTGTGGTCTCTCTCTGTTTCTGTAGTAAGTAGGGGCTATTGTGTTTCACTTCATTGATATTCACTGTTAAACTCTTAGCCTAGAAGGTTTCTCTGTATTTATAAGTGTTAGTCACATATCTTTGAATTTATTACTACTCAATATCTGAGCTGGTTGGCTTCTGCTACATACCTACAATCAACTGCATTACTAGCTGAATTAATTATAAACTTGCAGTGTTAAAGATTGTACTGCATTTTATTTTTCTGTCTATTTAATTGTTTCATTGAATATTGTGGTCTGTGTCTCTCTGTAGTTATTTATTTTTCTATTTAATTGTTTCATAGAATACTGTGGTCTCTGTTTCTGCAGTTAGTTTCCCATCCTCCCTCCGTGTTCTTGTTCTGGTTTTAATCTTGGTGGCTTTGGAATTGCCCGCCCCTCCTGTAAATTTGTGTTTGAACACTCCTCCTGGGTCTATCTCATTTGCTCACTCAACCGAGTACAGTGAGATCATGTTTTGACTTCAGACACTCCTACCAGTCCCATCTGTTCAGCTCTATCCCAGCTCTATTCCAGTCTAGTGTTACCAGCTCATTCTATCTAATACAGAGAGAACATTTGTGAAGGACAAGCCACTTAGGTCATTAATTTTGAATTATCTTCTGTTTCTCCTTTCTCCCTTTCCACTTTCAAAAAAAAAATTCTAAGTTTATTTCCTGCCTTTCCTGTAACTAGTTTAGTCCAGATACAGATTTGCTATAAGCAGGACTGTTTGTAAGCTTCTGAGCCCCCAAAACCTTTCTGTGTTGGAGGGAAGCCTTCTAGCTTATCAGTGAGAGTGATAAGCATTAAGTAGCCTATCTACCACAAGAGTAGTTTCTGGCCCAGAAATTGTAGTTTATTGGCAGTTTGGGCAGGTTTTCCATCGCTTTCAACCTTCTGGTTTAATACCCAGTGTTTGCGCTCATTTCCCACCTTTCCTGATTGTAGTCTAGTCCAGATACAGATTTGCTGTATCCAGGACTGCTTATAAGCTTCTAAGCCCCCCATGCCTTTCTGTGTTGGAGGGAAGCCTTCTAGCTTATCAGTGGGAGTTTTAAGCACTAGTTAGGTAGCCTATCTACCACAAGAGTGGTTTCTGGCCCATAAATTGTAGTTTATTGGCCGTTTGGGCATTTTTTCCATATCTTTCAACTTTCTCGTTTAAAAGCCTGCATTTGCTCTTGTTTCCCACCTTTCCTGTAACTAGTCTAGTCCAGATACAGATTTGCTGTATCCAGGACTGCTTGTAAGCTTCTGAGCCCCCCATGCCTTTCTGTGTTGGAGGGAAGCCTTCTAGCTTATCAGTGGGAGTTTTAAGCACTAGCTAGGTAGCCTATCTACCACAAGAGTGGTTTCTGGCCCATAAATTGTAGTTTATTGGCCATTTGGGCAGTTTTTCCCATATCTTTCAACTTTCTTGTTTAAAAGCCTGCATTTGCTCTTGTTTCCCACCTTTTATGTAACTAGTCTAGTCCAGATACAGATTTGCTGTATTCAGGACAGTTTGTAAGCTTCTGAGCCCCCCAAGCCTTACTGTGTTGGTGGGAAGCATTCTAGCTTATCAGTGGGAGTGCTAAGCATTAGATAGCCTATCTACCACAAGATCCAGGTACAGATTCTTAGTTTTAGCACTTGAATTTGCTTATTTGTGCTCAGCACTTGTTCAGAACTTGTTGTTAGCACTAAATAAGCTACAAGTTACTACAGCACTCAACCTTTCTCTTTACACAGAGGAAAAACATTTTTTTACTTACTTTCCTCCCTTGCTTAGAGAAAAACAGCTCTTATACTCACTTTCCTCAGTGTTCTAGAGGAAAGTAGTTTCTTATTCAGGCATGTCCAAGGGTCAGCTGCCAGTGTTCTCTCCTGTCTACTTGATGAATCTGGGCATTTTGGGGCAATGTAGCAATTGCCTCATGTACACAGACAAACCTCTCCTCCTACCACCCAACATCACAACCTGTGAGAGATGCACTTATCTAGCCAAACTGGAGGTAAAGCTCTCTCCAACCAAGACTGAACTTGACAGTCTAGAGGAGAAGGTAAACACTTGCACCACACCACACTCATCACATAGTCCCACTAAACCTACACCACCAAAATCCACACATAGAAACACAAAAACATTCGCAAATGATCTCAATAATAATCTTCTCAAGCAACAGAGACCTCCAAAGCAGAAACACAAACAACGTCCATGCCCCAGCACAACCCAAATGACACATAGCCCACAGACACAGTGTGCCAATAAAACACAGCCCATAAGGCAAAACAATGTACCCAACACACTTGCCATAGGTGACTCTTTAGTCAGGCACACTGATGTCCCACTCACTAGGCTAAACAAGGAGAAGATTACTGTTAGTTGCCTGTCAGGTGCCAGGATCCGCCACATAACCCACGTACTCAGGTCACTCCACAACAAGTACAGATATGACTCTGTCATTGTCCATGTTGGTGTGAATGACCAGAGATGTACCTCCCTGGGCTACATGAAAAGAGACATAGAAGAGGTCTCTGATCTTGTAGTCCAGGGAGGAATGACCCTAGCCCTAAGTAGAATCCTGCCATCACCCAGAATGATACCGCAAAATAAGGATAAAATGATCGACTTCAACAATTGGCTAAGCTTCTGGTGTCATTCTAAAGGGATCCAGTATCTGCCTGCCTGGGATGACATGGTCGACAGACCATGATGCTTTGCCAGAGATGGCCTGCACCTGTCGCCCCTGGAATTCTGGATACTGGCTAAGGGTCTTACCACCCCTATAGTGTCTTTTTTAGGCAAGGTTCAAATGACAAATTCACCACCATAACAGGAACAGACAAGCAAAAACTGAGGGTAATGCTACTCAGTTCTAGAAGTCTAAATCTCAAAATGCACTCACTTGAGGCACTCCTTAAAATGGAGAACATTGCAGTGACTGAGACCTAGTTCAAGGCTCTAGAGAGCACCCCTGCATTACCAGGCTATAATTCATACCACACTTTTTGGCCATCTAACCTAGACCAGAACAGCAAAGGCAGAAGTGTGTCCATATTCATGAAGGATATCCACATCTCCAGGCTAGTTGTGCTGCATAATGCATCCGAGGTTATCCAAGTGCAACTAACTCTGGGCAAAACTGCAATCCAAATTGTAGCTTGCTACAGATCCCACACCATGGCCCTGGATTCCCACTCCACTTTTCTTGATATACTGGAAAATATTAGAGTTCAACCAAACACCCTAATAATGGGTGATTTCAACTACCCCACCATTAACTGAGAAAACTACTCATGTACCAACTCCTTCGCTCAAAGCTTTCTGGAATTCATAAATTCCAATGCACTAGATCAACTTATCTACACCCCCACCATGGTCAACAATATCCTAGACCTAGTCATTACCAACACGAGTGACCGGTGTTCCACACCTGAAGTCAACTCCTCATTGGTCAGATCCGGCCATAAGCTAATCACCCTAGATATCTGCATCTCATCCCCACCCATCATTAAGGAAATCACCGTAAAAAATTTCCCCAAAGCCAACTTCATGCTTCTTAAGACAGAAGTGGCGAACTTCATGACACCCATGCAGATGGACAATACAGTTATGACTGCTGAATCCTACACAAGTGCACTCTATAAGCACTTACACGAGTGCATGGATTGTGCTATCCCAAACAGAACCAAGACGCTATCCTCCAAAAAAATGAAACCAATCTGGTGGTCCCCTGCCATAAACAAACTCTACAACAGAAGCAAGAAACTGTTGCAAAAGAGAGTAAAATCCCATGAGTGGAGTAGCTCCCTGGTCAGCCTCAGTAAGAAACTGAGATCACTTATAAGATCCTTCAAAGCTAGCTATGAAAACAAAATCACCACTGATTCTAAGGGCAACCACAAAACATTCTATAGCTATGTCAAGAATCTCAATGGCAACATCCAGATCTGCTTTGAGTTACAGCACAACGGCAGAAAAATTACAGAACCAACTGATATTGCCAACATCCTGACAGATAGGTCCAGTGCCAACTTTACCCCCTTCTCACCCCCTAAAGGGCCCATATCTATACAGGAAGAATGCAGAGTCCCTGTAATCACATCTATGCAGGTAAAAGCTGCACTCTCTAAAACCAAAAACACAGCATCCATGGAACCAGACAACATCCCAGGCTGCGTTTTACATGAACTTCAGAATGAAATGGCTCCCTACCTAAGCACCATGTTCAGTCATAGTCTCACATCAGGCTTTGTGCCCACTGAATGGTGCATAGCAACAGTTATCCCACTCCACAAAGGGGGAGCCACCACTGATCCTGGGAACTATTGCCCTATTAGCCTGATGAGCCTGGTCTGCAAGGCCATGGAATGTATCATCATGGAACTCATAAACAAAGACATTGGTAACCTCCAAACTCTGGGGCCCACCCAGTTCAGGTTTGTGAAAGGCAGATCATGCCTTCTGAACCTGATTGACTTCTTTGAGGCAGTCACCAAACCTATAGACGAGGGTAAGGTGGATCACACAGCCTATCTTGACCTCACCAAGGCTTTCAACACCATCCCCCATTCTGGAATTCTAAACTCACTAAACTAGGCATAAAGCCCTACGTCACAAGATGGGTTGCCAACTGGCTCACTGATAGAACCCACACTGTAAATGTTGCAGACTCCAAATCTGACTTCAAACCAGTGACAAGTGGAGTACCACAGGGTTCAGTCCTGGGACCTTTCCTGTTTGGTATCTACTTCTCTGAAGTACAGGCTAACACAGAAGGCCTCTGGCTAACAAAGTTTGCAGATGACTGCAAACTAGGAGCTATAGTCGAGTCCCCAAATGATGTGAACATCCTACAGAAAGGCCTCATTGAGACAGATGCCTCGTGTCAGAGACATTACCTCAAGCTCAATGCCAAAAAGTGCATTTTCATCCCCTTTGGTAAAAACTATGTACCCATGAACTACCACATAAACGACAGTCTACTTAACGCCGAATGTGTGATAAGAGACCTTGGGACCCAGGTGGACAGTTGTCTCTCCTTTGATAATCACATCGCCACAGTAGTCAGGAAATCCTTCTATGTGGCACACCTCATCACAAAAGGATTCTCATCCAGAAAAAAAGAGGTCATTGCTCCCCTCTACTCGCCACTCATAAGACCCATCATAGAGTACAATGCCCCTTTTGGAATGTACCTCACAAGACATCTGCAGCAGCTGGAAAGGCCACAGAAGTACCTCACAAAAAGGATTACTGGCCTCAAACAGATGCCCTACACTGACCATCACAAAAAAAAAAACAGCTTTACTTTGTAGTATATCACCTACTCTGAGGAGATCTCTGCCTAACATATAAAGCTATGTTAAACCCAGAACTGTTGGACATGCTACACCTAAAGAAATCCCAATCCCTCTGAGCTACACAGTCTAGGGACCTAAGCCTTGTCACCACAATAAACAGGATATGCTGGAGGGATAGATTCCTGTCCCAGAGACTTCCTATACTCTGGAACAAGCTACTCATCTATGTCAAGCAAAGTTCCTCATTATCACTCTTCAAGAAAAATCTTGTTGAGTGGATGGGAAATAGGAAATACACCCCGGGGATCACTTCTGTGGCTCTGCTCAACAGGGGCACAGGATATTAATTTTCTTGGGTGGCATAAGCCAGAGAACCTCCAAGGCAATTCAAAGGCAAATAAGCCAGTGTGGAGGAAAACACACACACACACACACACACACACACACACACACACACACACACACACACACACACACACACACACACACACACACATACACACACACACTTTAATGCAATTTCAAAGTACACTAACAGTCCAAGGAAGGGCCTTCCCAGTTTCTTCTGTCAGTAATCAGTAAGAGAAGCAGATGGGATAAGTCTAGGAGGAATTTCTAGGGCCAGGTGTACAGAAGATGACAGCAAGCAGAGCTTCTAAGGCCAGATGCACAGTAAGGGTAGACATCTCAAAAGCCTCCATGTATAAAGCACAACAGGAATAGGGTGGGTGTGCGAATTCTGAAGAAACCTAGTAAAAATGCAATAAAATGATGACTCACTGAGAATACCTAGGCTTAGCACAGAAACCAAAAAGTACTGCAGATTATAAAAATGCCTTAAATCAGTAGCTGCAGCAGTGCTGTTTGCACTCTCTGCCATTCAATATGATGTCATATGTATGACTAGTTTTCTTCTAGTTTTTTCTGCTTTTCTTGACTCTGGAATGGTATACTCAGTACACACGTTCAGTGATGCTTAAGTAATACAACCCAAAATTTTTCTCCATTTAAAAGCATGACTTGATAACATTTCTAGAGGAACTATTAATCCATAACCTCTGCCTCTCCCTCTGTTCTACTTTACCATTTTCTTGTGAGTTTTTTATTTCTGCAGTTGCAAGCAGTTAAGAACAGTTTAGTTTAATTCTTGGCTGGTGACTCAGCCATACACCTTATTTTCAGTTCAAAAATCTCACATAGGAAGACCTTAAGTAACCAGTGCACAAATGTATTTGGGTCATCTTTATCAAAATGGTAAATGTATATAATGTCTCAGATTATTCACATTCTTCTTATCCAACACCAAACCCACCTAAACATCTAAGTTGGTGAATTTCTATTTCATCTCCCTTGACACTGCACTCGGCTGTGTGTATTTCAATCTGATCACTAGAAAATTGGGGTTCCTCCTCAATTCTTTTGATATGAAATCTCTATCTCTTTGTTCTATATAAGAGTGCACAAACCTGGTAATAGATAATTCAGCCATTTATTATCAGAAAATGTAGCTAAAATATATCTACATTGCTTGCAAGCCCATAGTCCACTTTCAGAACTATATACTCATGCCTCACAGCAGCTTTCCAGCAATTCCACTTATCTCTCTATTCCATTCCTGATACTCACTACTACTGAGCTGTTTTCAAGTCACTTTTCCTTGAAAGAAAATATGACTTAAGTCTCATGCATAAAGTAAACTTAAACTGTCATGATATATAACCCTTTTGACATTCCTAGATAGTATATCAAAATTATTCTCCCTTTCTGCATCATCATTTCACACCAACCTGTAAGCCTGCCTCTAGTCCAGTCAACTGCAATCCTTATGAGTTGGCCTTATATATGACATTTAATGGAAAAACACTGTGCATTGAATAATAATTACTTCACATGAAAGGAAGGTAGTAACTCCTCTGAGATTAATATTGCAGTCTCACTATAACTTTTTCTTATAGATAATCTCTTTATACATGGTCTTACGTACTTTAGGCCTCTATATTTTCAGTCAAGTAATAAATGAACCAGGTAACCCAGGCAATCCATTATGAGCTACTTTTATTACAATCACCTGCTTCACTTAACTGTTTAGCAGATTTTCAATAAGGCAGACCAGATAATCAGCCACTTTTCCTCTTATTATTGGGTTTTTTATGTTTCATAGAAACATACATGTGATGGTGTAGTAAAACCACATAGACATCAGACATTCAGAGTGGACTGTAATGGATTTTACACATAAAAGGACTGGAAGAGTGTGGACTATAATTAGGATATATGTTTGAGTAGACTTTTATGATGGAAATGTTCTGAATTGGGCAGTTTTGTCATTATTGGTGCATGCATTTTGTTTCATTGTTTACTGGAAAAATGTTCAAAACAATAAATTTAAAACACCCTCTAAAACTGTACTGTATTGTACAAGGAATATAATTTAATGCAATCAGGAAGGTGTATCAAAGAGCATGTGAATATTTCATGCGCAAGGGGCCTGTGATTTGAAAACAGCCCAAAGTTAATCTTTATCTGCCACTGGCAAAATGTATTTTCTTTTAATGTGGGTTTCAATGCTGTTTTAATGAATGTGAGTTTTAAGGGCAGAGAAGTTTTAATGCTAAGTCTATTTTCATTGTGAGACTGCATTGCTTGTTTAGCAGGTATCTATTAGTGTGTGTGCTGTAAAATGCAAAATAAAACTTTCAAATGAAGTCAAAATCATTGCAGAAGTAAAGCAGTATGCACATTAGTGTTTATGGTAAATGGGGTGAAATAGCCAAGTAATGGTTCATTAGAATGGCTGCAGGGGAGAGGCTCCATTCGAGCATGATTTTGTGAGGGGGAAAGGGCGGCAAACTCAAAGACAGCCCCGGCTGAACTATGCCTCTCAACTGTCCAGATTTTTGCAGAATTAATAGATTTTTGCTTCTTATTTTTGGTTTGTTCCTCATAAAATTTCTGGTTTTCTGGCAAATCATTTAGGAATGAAGTCACTAAATAATGACAGACACTGAGTTTCAGACTTCATAACCTTCAATAAAATGTATGCTAAAGCAGGACCTGTTATTCTATCAACTGTCTCTGTATATACAAGAGCAATTTTTAGTACTGTTTATATGTTCCCCCAATATATTTGGCCTTGTCCAGATTTCCTGCATTAACAGGTTGAGAGGTATGTGCAAATAAATTGCTTTGTAGAATTAGGCATATCCAAACCTCTCAACTGTCCCCAATTCTGGCTCAAAATGTTGCTCTTCTCCTAATAATCCCTCCGCAAACTGCAATTTTGGATGAAAACGTGGAGGGTTTACAATTAATAAATAACTGTAATAATCAGATTTATAGATTACTTTTATTTCAGAAATGTATGTAGATTCTTTTATTTTGTCAGCTGCTCAAGTTAGCAGTACTAATATTAAAAAAGTGTCCCTTCTTTGACAGGTTCCCAGCTGTATTGTGTGGCTATGTTATATTTTTGCATCACATTTTTGGTCTGTTTTTCATAAAATAGTTTTTTTTGGCAAATTAGTGGCAAATCATTAAAGACTGAAGTTAGAAAATAATGACAGACATTTTAGTTTCAGATTTCATACCCTTCAGAAAATTCATACTAATGCAAGACCTTCTATTCTGTTATCTTTCTAAGTTTTTAAGAGCAATATTTAAAAAATTGTCCCACTTCTATGTATGGCTTTGTCTAGATTTCTTGCTCTGAGGTTGAGAGGTATGACAAATGTTTCTGGGCCATCACAGTCAGCCAGAGACATTTCAAATTGTCACATACTTATTGTACCCCACTCCCCCATGTAGTGACTCTGGACGTGTCCAAGCAAGGCAAGGAGCAGTTATGCAGTGTAAATGTGCAAAGTATCCCCCCATCCAGAGTAGACACAAGTACTACAGTGGCTTTTCATCTGTCCTTAATTTTAAGGAATGTTCTGGTTTCTGTCATATTTTTATACTATTGATTTATGTTTATTATTATTCAGAAAGTGCCTGTTGCTCTGTGTTTAAGTAGCAATGCTTTAATGACCATCAGGTAAGCTTGTCTGAGATTGTGAGATGCAAGTAAGCTTTAACAGGCATACTGTTAAAGAACTGCCAACATTGAAAGCCTTTCTATTGTTGCCATGCAGAGAATACTTACATAACTAGTTAATGTATAAGCCTTGGGTATTAACATGCATATGACAGTATTTGTAATAAAGGGCAGGATTACATTATTTTAAGAAGCTCATTACATTTGTTGGAGACTTGCAGTCATCTTTGCAGGCTTTACCTGTAAACTAAACAGAATGCCAATCTATCGTGTTTGGTCCATAACCTGTGCAGTAATCCTTTAAGCAATGTATATTTAGCTTGTTAGACGTTGCCCGTTCAATTCTCAGTTAGAGCATCTTCTGTGTGGCGACATGCGTGAATGGGTGTTCCTTCGCTGAAGGTTGTGCATTAGGCCCGGCAAGCCAGTACATAAAAATCTACTGCCAATCATTAGTGGACTAGAGTTCCACTGTGGTGACCCCTAACCAGGAAAAGCCGAAAGACACAAACAAATATTTAACTTGCTTCTTGCTTGCTTTTCATTTATTTACTTTGATGATGTTTTCCACATGAAACAAGTAGATAGCTGTTGTCAAGCAGCAGGTCTTTTTTGGATAAGAAAATTTTTACAAGTGGGGGTATCACAGAGATTGCTACTTTCAGCATGTTACTTGGTACTTTAATAAAGCTGAATATAAATTATAATTAGAACTGCAGTGCAAAGAGAAGTGGTTTGAGTTGAGTGCTGCTTGTTTTTCTTATACTTGATTTTGACTGGCATTCCAGTAATGTATTTAAAAAGTAATTTATTTTTTCATGCCTTACAACCTTTTTGTTTCCATCTAGATATTAAGTAAGCTGTCATGTAGCCAATGCATTGAATTTTTTTTTCTTCTATACTTCATTTTGTCTTGATTGGACTCTCATAATAACAGTTTGGCACACAGTGCAGTATATTTAATTAAAGTCACAGTTTTTGTGGTTTTGAGCATAGTTCCTCCTCTTTCTTGTTGGCCACACCCCTTCCAATTGACCCCACTCATTCAGCTGTCTCCTGCAGCCCCCCTTTGATTTGAAGTCACCAGCCGCCACTGCTAGTAATACTAACACTTACCCATGATGTGTTCTCCTACATGACTGCACAAGTTAAACACAAGAAACCTGGACTGCCAGTGACAAACAGGGTGAAATCAGGTACTCTGCAATTATATTGAAAATATTTTTTGTGCACATATGCTGCCTGACACCCCAGATAATCACCTGCCATTTTCTACTTCTCTGCAGACATTTAAAGATTCACTGAATTGAGATTTACACTACTGTTAAGATAAAGATTAATGTGATTTAGTTGCTCAGTGATCAAGGGCTTTAGTGATTATGCTTCAACCACTGAAACCGCAATGGATTTAACACCCCTATTACAACCATTAATAACACGACAGCATCCCTTTTAAAATGCAAAGGGGAAATTAAACTAAAAATAGCTGAACTAAGGCTTCTGATGACTCTGTGTAATGGCTGCTAAATGTTGTGTAATAAACATGGTCTTATCTTATTGCAATACAAGTATTGAGAACCATATAGTGGGCTGCTATCTTTCTCTTAGACTGACTATCGAGACCAGATAAGCTAGCAGAATTAACCATAGAGTACTGAATGACTGCAAATGTGGCCAAGCCAGTGGAGAGTTTAACTCATGGTGAAGGTGACTTGTGTGAAAGTTACTTAGTGGAAGTGACAGAGAATGCCAAGGTCAGGTTAAGAGTACTTATTATTTGATAGAGATGTGGGGGGGTCTATTATTTAACTAAGTCAGAGTATTCAAGGAGAGATACAAAGTTGGCAAATAGAAATATGTATAATATATATATATAAATATATATATATATATATAGATATATATAGATATATATACATATATGTATATATATATATATATATATATATATATATATATATATATATATATATATATATATATATATATATATAGTTTCACTTCATAAACATGAATTGCTGAAATATCGAATTTCAGAAATTTGTGTCCATGAAGTCGAAACTTCAAAATAATCAAAGTGCAAAACTGCGAATAGGACTATGTCGAATTTGCACTTATGCATGTACGTCATGTTGCAGAAGTGTTTGGCTGGGATGGTGTCTGCAGTTTAAGGTGAGTGAGTGAGTGTGTGTGAGTGTTGTGTGCTGTATTGTGTACGTTCGATGTTTTGGTTTTGTGATTGTGAAGTGTCAGTGTTTAGATGGTTTCGGATTTATACTGTCGAAATGCTGAAATTCGATATTTCAGCATTTCGGTAATATGTAGTGAAACCATATACATATATATATATATATATATATATATATGAATTTATATATACATATATATATATATATATATATATATATATATATATATATATCTGTGTGTATATACACACACACAGACACACACACACACACACACACACACACACACACACACACACACACACACACACACACACACACACACAGAAAGTTACACATATAAGGTATAAGACCCACCCACATATATTATATTGTTTTGTATTCCATATTATTGTATTTAATATATAGATATGGTAAAAATCTATATTGTCCTAATCATAATCCTAGATATCAGGGCATGATAAAAACACATACTCATGTTAATCAGGCCATTCTCTAACAGTAACCACTTCTTAGACACTTAACATAAATAAAGTGTATCCCCTAAGTATAAAACTAAAATAAATACTACATATTTATGCTTAGAGAAGTAATTATTGCAACAAAATACCTCATGAAATATGACTCAGTAAAACACAATGAAAGCATATTCTCTACCCACAAAACCTTATGTTACTTGCAAAAGAACAAACAAAAAAAAAAATAAATTGCAGAAAATATAAAAATACTTACTATCCCATTTAATAAGAGAGATGTGATGGCCATAATGATGGGTAAACTTATAATAAATCCAACCCTACACAGGAATGAAATGGCCCTCACATATTAAAAGAAAGGCATGAATAATATCAGCAACGTAAAATGCACAGTACAGTATAGTGCAAATAAACTTTATTGTCTCCTCCCTTCCACAAGTCAGTTTACCCAGTCCCTGAGTAATAAAAGTAATAAAAACAATAAAAACAAAAAAGCCTTGCATAGTTTCACATTTCACTTTCAAGACATATGGTCTTTTATGTTTTGTCAAGTCATAAGTTTCTGATGTTTCAAGGAGATGATTAACAATTCATACTGATGACCCCCCCCCCATTACCTATGTATACTAGTTATATGGCTATATATTCAAAGAGGAAAGAGAAGAGCACACAAAAAATAAATCACTGCAATCTTCATTTAAAAATGCAAAACACTGATTTTTAAAAGAAAAATATATCAGCATGTTCCACAGTGAGGAAATGTTTAAACTTAAACGTACCCATATGTTGGGTAATGCATCACACATCCAGCATTCATGTTGTAACTATTTCCCAGGAAGCTGTCCACAAGCAAGCTTAGTGAATGGTGAGAAGTACCGAGATGAGTGACCCCTCTTTCTCCCAGGCTTGTTGTCCAAACTACTACAGCATGTATATAGTCAGAGGTACATATTACTCAAAGCTCTGAACATAAATGTTGCTCCTGAATCTTTCCATCCATTTTCTTAAGCCACTGGACATCATGGAAACAGACACAGCTATCTCTATAAATCACAGCATTCCCTTCTATTCCTTAGCACAATAAAACTTTATATCAAATACACATTTGAATAACTTTTTATATTATTGCAGGA
>NC_056747.1:1079181137-1079183637 GCF_019279795.1 Protopterus annectens | reverse complement strand
TGGTGATATCGGTCGGTTCAGTGTATTTTTTGCCATTCTGCACTAACTCTGAGCAGATCTGGGAAATGCCACTTAGATTATTGACATAGCTAAAGAATGCCTTGCGGTTATCTTTGTAGTCCTTGGCAATTTTTCTTTCAAAGCTAGTCTTGGATGATTTTATGAAGGATCGTAGTTTCTTGCTGATACTTATCAGAGATGTCTTCCCCTCTTTGAATTTTACTCTTTTCTGTACTAGTGTCCTCCTTCTATTATGTAGCTTGTTTATGACAGGGGTCCACCAGACTGGTTTCTTTTTCTTGGAGGAGAGAGTCTTGGTTTTGCTTGGGATAGCATGATCCATGCATTCTTGCGGGTGCCCATAGAGTCATTAGTAAATGATTTTTGCAGCTGGGGCAGCGTTATCCTTTAGCATGGGGGATTTGAAACTTTCCACCTTGGTCTTAAGTAACGTGAAGTTTGCTTTTGAAATGTTTTTCATGCTAGTTTCTTTGACCAGGGGTGGGGGCGGAAATGTGGATATCCAGAGTGATTAGTTTATGGTCAGATCTAACCAGTGAGGGGTTGACCTCCAGTGTGGAACACCAGTCGCCGTTGTTGGTGATGACCAGGTCCAATATATTGTCACTTCTGGTGGGGGTCTTGACCAGTTGATCCAGAACATTTGAGTTTATGAATTCTAGGAAATGTTGAGCAAGGGAGTTAGGACTTAAGTAGTTTTCCCAGTTAATGTTTGGGTAATTGAAATCACCCAATATCAGGGTGTTTGTTAGGATCTTTATGTTTCCCAGTGTTTCCAGAAATGTGAAATGGGGGTCCTGGGGCATGGTGTGTGATCTGTAGCAAGCTACAATCTGAATTGCAGTTCTGCCTGTTAGTTGCACATGGATGATCTCTGAAGCATCGTGATCATTAGAGTGTTTGGAAGGACCTTTATGTTTCCCAGTGTTTCCAGAAATGCGGAATGAGGATCCTGGGACATGGTGGGTGATTTGTAGCAAGCTACAGTTTCAATTGCAGTTCTGGCCATTGTTAGTTGTACATGGATGATCTCTGAAGCATTGTGCTGTGCCACTAACCTGGAGGTCTGGTTATCCTTGATGAATATGGATACGCCCCCGCCTTTTGTATTTTGGACAGGGTTTTGTGGCTGGAATGTATCGTATGAGTTCTAGCCTGGTAGAACTGGGGTGCTCTCTAGAGCCTTAAACCAGGTTTCTGTTACTGCACATATATCAATTTTGTCCATATTTAGGAGTGCCTCGAGTGCATGCATTTTGAGGTTTAGAGTTCTGACATTGAGTAGCATTACCCTCAGTTTTTTGTTACTTGTGCTATTTACAGCAGTGGGTTTGTCTTTTGAGCCTTGGCTAAAAAAGGAACTATGGGGGTGGCAAGAGCCTTTGCCAGTATTCGAAAGCCTAAGGGTGACAGGTGCAAGCCGTCTCTAGTGAAACAGCGTGGCTTGTGGAGCATGTCGTCCCAGGCTGACAGACACTGGATCCCCTTTGACTGACACCAGAAGCTTAGCCAATTGTTGAAACTGTTAATTTTTTTTCTTTATATAGTGCTATCACTCTTGGTGAGGGCAGGATGCTACTCAGGTTCAGGGTCATACCGGCCTGGGCTACGTGATCAGAGAACTCTTCCATGTCTCTTTTCATGTAGTCCAGGGAGGTATGGCTCAGGTCATTTACACCAACATGGACAATGACAGAGTCATATTTTTACTTGTTCTGGAGTGACCTGACTGCTTCTGTTATGTGGCGGATCCTGGCACCCGACAGGCAGCTAACAGTAACCTTCTCCTTGTTCAGCCTAGCGAGTGGGACGTCACTGTGCCTGATTATAGAGTCACCTATTACTAGTGTGTTGGGTATGTTATTTTGCTTTATGGGCTGTGATTGCGTGGACACTGCTTTTGTGAAGTATGTGTTTCATGGTTTGAGTTGGGGGGGTGGAGGTTGCTTGGATGTCTGCTTTGGAGGTCGCTGTTGCTTTTGCAGGTTTTTATTTAGAGCCTCCGAGTATGTTTTTGTGTATTTATGTGTGTTTTATACCGGCACTGGTTTCATAGGTCTATGTGAGACTGGTGGTATGATACAAGTAATTCCCTTCTCCTCTTGACTGTCTGGTGCAGTCTTGGGTTGAGAGAGCTTAGCTTCCAGTTTGGCTGTATAATTGCATCTCTCGCATGTATTAGTGTTTGGTGGTAGGAGGAGAGGGTTGTCTGTGTACATGAGACAGTTGTAACATTGCCTCAAAATGCCCAGAGTCACCAGTTGGACTGGAGAGTACACCTGAAACTGCCCTTTGGACATGCCTGGATAGGTACAGTGAGCTGTTTTACTGATTGGCAGGTAAGGTCAAATAGAGAGCCTTGTCCTTCTCTACAGTATGGGGGGAGGGGTCTAGTGCTAAGGTTTATTAGTGCTTGCTATGAGTTTTGAGCAAGTGCTGGGCTGAGAAGTGAATGGTTTAAGTACTAAGTTGAAAGTTT
>NC_056747.1:1079166137-1079176137 GCF_019279795.1 Protopterus annectens | reverse complement strand
CAGCATAATGATGTTATGGATAAATACATAATAGAGCATGATAAAAGTGTGAACACACAAACTCTATAAAGGAAGCATCAACTCTAAATTTACAAAAAAAGTCATGTAGGCTTATTTGTTTTACTATATATATTTTAAATACATTTTACTACTGTTTTTTACAAGTAACCAGACCCACTCCCTCCCAATCACTGCCATGCTTTTAGAATATATTATTCTCATTTGAGAACCGGAAAATGAGCATGAGGCTTCTATTTCACATCAAGTCTAATAAAACATTAATATAGTTCAAGAAGATTAGACTGTTTCAGGTTTTAGAAGTAATGGAAATTTGATTGTCTGTTTATTTCATGCAACAAAATTATTAACATTTTTATCAGAGGTATATATTTGTTTCTCTTTAATATTGTACATTGGTGAATATTTTATAATTAACGCATGTGCTCATACTGTTTGCGTCTCCACTTGTGTAAATACACACATGACGACACACAGACACACACACATGCACACACACACACACACACACACACACACATATATATATATATATATATATATATATATATATGTATATATATATATATATATATATATATATATATATTTGATATAAAAAAATCGTAATATATATATATATATATATCAATGTTTTTAAATGCCGATGTTTAGGTATTTTCCATACTAATCTCTCTCTCGCTCATATATATATATATATATATATATATATATATATATATATATATATATATAAATAGTCCACATGCAGGTAAAGAAGACAGCCATGAACTCTCCACAGTCACGAACTCTCCACAGTCACTAATCAGTCCAAAGTTGAAGCCAACAAACGTAGGTTGAATAAAAAGTTTTATTATAAGCTAGCAAAGTTAGCGCTTTCACCCAAAGGCTTTATCAAACTACAACATCATCAAGAAAATACATGTGCTTAAATATAAACAAGGTAAAGCTGATAGGTTCAGTCCAGACCAATACAAAATGAACCACTATTTGCTTCAACCACAGGACTAACCATAGGTCGATTACAAAGCTTTCTCTTCAAATTCTGTTTGTTTTTATATGTAAAACTGGGGTATGTACCTGCTATATTATACAATTCCTCATCCAGGCTCATAACCTCCCAATGTTTCTTTATAATACCTATAATTATATCTACATCCCTGGTGAAATATAAGGGTAACCTAAGAAGTTCTTTTTTAGCTACTGAATGGATATTATTAGTCCCTTTCTATATCTATGGTACAGTCTTTGAGGGCATCCAGGCTTAACCCTTGTTCAATAGGCTACTCCCTAGAAATGTCTGCTTTGAGAGATAGACTTCTAGAAAGACATTATGGTACCATAGATATAGAAAGGAATATGAGAGCAGTAGAATCACTTAGGTGTGATGTAGCGAAACCTTATTTTTCGGACTGGAAAGGGACTAATAATATCCAGGGATGTAGATATAATTATAGGTATTATAAAGAAACATTGGGAGGTTATGAGCCTGGATGAGGAATTGTATAATATAGCAGGTACATACCCCAGTTTTACATATAAAAACAAACAGAATTTGAAGAGAAAGCTTTGTAATCGACCTATGGTTAGTCCTGTGGTTGAAGCAAATAGTGATTATAACACTATACCGTGTCAACAGTGCAATCAATGTCAATTTATAGATATAAGTATCAGTTTTCGACATCCTGTGACACATATGGAATATAATTTTCAAACTTGTACACGTTGCACTAGCACCCATATAGTGTATCTAGCTCGGTGCATTTCCTGCACAGCCTTCTATATAGGGAAGATGTGCAGGCAATTGAGGGAACGCATCAGGGAGCATATTTACGCTATTAGAACAGGATCAGAGCATAATGCGCTTGCGAAGCACATTAAAAATATGGGTGCAGAACATCATTTCATCTTTAGTGCTATACAGCATGTTACACTTAACCTTAGAGGTGGTGATGTTGATGCCCATTTACTTGAATGTGAACTAAGGTGGATAGTCAGGCTCAGAGTGGACAAGCTACCTGGGCTTAACAATAAGGTACAATTAAAACCTATACTACGTAAGAAAAGATTATTTAGACCATGACAGTTGGTTGTTAATAATTTTTAATATTTTTATGATTAAACTTTTAATTCAATATGTTTTTAAATTTTAAATAATGAATGGTAATGATGTCATTAAATTATTCATTTTGTATTGGTCTGGATTGAACCTATCAGCTTTACCTTGCTTATATTTAAGCACATGTATTTTCTTGATGATGTTGTAGTTTGATAAAGCCTTTGGGTGAAAGCGCTAACTTTGCTAGCTTATAATAAAACTCTTTATTCAACCTACGTTTGTTGGCTTCGACTTTGGACTGATTAGTGACTGTGGAGAGTTCGTGACTGTGGAGAGTTCGTGGCTGTCTTCTTTACCTGCATGTGGACTATTCATTTATTTTTATTAACGTTTTTGGATGCAGGAAAGTTAATCCCTCTGCTGGTCTGGTGTATATTGGTGTTTTATATATATATATATATATATATATATATATATATATATATATGAGTCTACTTCTGAGTTTTGAACTTTCAAAACGTTGACTTCCTTATGGTCGAGACCACAAGATCGAAGTTTTGAAACTTTAAACCATTTAAATGGAGATTGCTGTACTACGCAGAATACTATATTTACCATTTTCCTCACTGTAGTACAATCTCAGAGTTGGTATATTTAATTACTAGGTGGTGTGGGGGGGCACAGCCCTCGATGGGGTGGGGGGTTCTGGGAGCTTGCCCCTCCTGCAAAAACATAAAAAAAGTTTTTTTTATTTCAGTTTTGAAGTTTCAAAACTTTGATCTTATGGTCTTGACCATAAGAAAGTGGACATTTTGAAAGTTTGAAGTAGACTTATATATATATATATATATATATATATATATATATATATATATATATATATATATATATATCCACACACACACACACACACACACACACACATATATACAAATATATATGTATATTTACATATATAGGTATATTACAAACAAGATAAGGGAGTAATCCCTTGTGTTTATATTGAGCTTTCATTTCCTAATGTATTAATAAGTGTTGCTGATATAAAATGCATAAGAAATAATGAAAGCACAAATGGAGGTGAGTATTTTTAAATTAATCTAGCAAACAATGCTCCTTTCTCCCAAAAAATTTTCTCCTTTGCTTTGGATTTCATCTAATCAGTGTTTACAGTCAGGAAAGCATGACACCCAAATGCATCCAATGATATTTAGTATGTTGATTAGTTTGTCAGAAGGTGTTTGCTATTTAATGTTTAGGTTTATCAGAAGGTCCGTGTTCTTTGCCTCTATTTCTTTAGTTTGCTAAAATATTTTAAAAGATTTTTTGCAAAGTTAATGTGAATAAATTGATATATTTATGTGTATAGCCATGTTCAGTGTGTATAAATATAGTCACAGATATATATACAAGAGAGTGACTTGCAACTACTGTCATGCACAGATGCACACATATACAACCAGGCATCTGTCTATTTGCCTATCTTGCTATCTATCTATTCTGAACATTGCAAAGTTCCAAATGATGCCTTTGTCTGTAGAATGCAATTAATTCTCTTTTCCCTTTGAACAACCAAACCATTTAGAAGCAGCTGTCATAGTGATCGACGGTTCAGCTGTCATAGTGATCGACAGTTCAGCTGTCATAGTGATCGACAGTTCAGCTGTCATAGTGATCGACAGTTCAGCTGTCATAGTGATTGACAGTTCAGCTGTCATAATGATCGACAGTTCAGCTGTCATAGTGATCGACAGTTCAGCTGTCATAGTGATCGACAGTTCAGCTGTCATAGTGATCGACAGTTCAGCTGTCATAGTGATCGACAGTTCAGCTGTCATAGTGATCGACAGTTCAGCTGTCATAGTGATCGACAGTTGAATCTTCAGGCTGCCAACTTAAATCTGCACTGACAATGACATTTATTATTGGTTGTACATCCAAAGGTCTGCAGGTGAGATACCATATCCTCCTGTACAACACTTCACCTTGCTTCTGGACAGGCAACAAGTTTTGTGGTCATACATGCTTTAAAATATGGCAGGAAATAACGGTGTGAATCTCAAGTGAGCAGCATATAAGTCATAGAAAAACTTTCAAAAAGACAACACCTTCCACTGCTAAAATAGAAGTTCAGCTCATCAAATACATCAGGGATGTAAATAACTGGTAGGAAGCTAAGGGCAACAACCAACTTCATATCCATTTCCTAGTATGTAGCAGAACAAAGCTCAATCCCAGCTTTTTTGCCTGGCAACTGATATGTACTCTCACCATTTGTGCCAGCAACTATTCCCTTCATTTTATTTTATTTTACATTTGTTTACCAGAGTAGTATATTAATCAGAAATTACTGTTTGCAAGTACTGTATATATTCTGTACAGGAATCTTGCAGAAGAGCTAAATTAGCCATTGATGTACTTGTTTGTTTTTTAATGTGCACAAGAGAGCTGTTTGCTATGCTTTTACATTAAGGTGTTTAAGGATCAGCCATCCTATGACAGAAGGCATTTACCTGTTCTCTCTGAGTTGGGAAGCAGTCCAGGGAGCTCAAAGTTTCATTGTTTGTTGGCTAGAGGGCATAACATTTAATTTTCAAGCTTTTTTCTCTGTTATAAATCAAGCTGTCCTAACTCTGGAGAATGTGGACATCTGTGCCGTGACCAAGACTTGGTTTATAACTGTAGAGAGTACTCTGACAGTGTAAGTCTACAGTCCTTTCCACACATTTAGACCAACAAGAGCACAGACAGGGGTCAAAGATGGAGGTGTCTTAATCTATATTAGCAACAAATGCACCTCCAAGTCGGTTAAACAAGATGATACCATAGCATACCTCTCAACTCCTAAGCAAAAGAAAATCTGGACAAATCCAAAAATAATGGGGAAAATGGCTCAAATTAGGGGCAAATATTAAATACTTCTTTTACAAACTTAAAAAGTTGCTATAATCAGGGGTTCTGCATTAGCAAGTATTTTTGAATGATATTAAGTCAAAACTCAAATGTGCATCATTATTTAGTAACTTCAATCCATGGGGATTTGCCCAAAAATTTATGAGGAACAGAGCAAATATATGAGGTAAAAACAGGGACATTCTGGAAAAATCTGGACAGATGAGAGGTATGAGGTATATACCATGGATCTCTTCCATGTACAAATCATTACAGATAAGGTCCCTTACCATATGATGGCTAGCTACAGGTCACCATCAATGCCCCTACAGTCTTTCAACTCACCTAAACTTACTAAAGGTGTTCACCGTTCAAACAAACACCCTATTCATGAGTGAATTGAACTACTCTCTATAGACTGGGAAACTGTCATTGCCTAAAACTCAAAGGCTCAAAGCTTGCCGGACTTTTGTTAATGCAAAAACCCTGACTGCACGGTCCAACCAGAGGAATAAACATACAGGATCATATGATACTCATTCACATGGGAAAGTGCTGTACCACCCCCCCACCCCCCACCCCCGTCGGTGTTACATCCTCTCAAGTGAAGTTGGATTACAAATATGTCTCCTTTGAAGTATGTCAAAATCTAAGTCTCCCCTAACCCTGAGAACACAGCTACCTATACAGAATTATCCACAGTGTCCTTATACAGACATGTGAATGGATTCATAGAGGCTGCTGCACCTACCAGAAGTAAACCCAGAACAAACACTAAAAACAAGCCCTGCTTGTGGAATACTCACCTAAATAGGATACATAATGAAAGAAAAAACTCATGGCCAACAATCAGGAAGACCAAATCCCTTAAAGACAAGTCCTCTCTTACACTACTAAACAAGAAACAAACAAGTTTAATTAGCTCCAACAAGGCCAACTATGAGGTCAGGTTAACTTTACAGGCTAAGGACAATAATAAAGCCTTCTTCAGCTATGGCAGAAACTTTAAAGATAACACACAGCAGTGTGCTGAACAGGTGGTGAATGGTACCACCTTCACTGATCAGGGTGACATAGCAAATCTACTGGCTGATAAATGCTACTTAAACTTCATCTCAACTCCACCCCAGCTTCATCAGATGAAATCCCCTCCAACATACTTTGCCCAACTATTAGCATGGACCAGGTGCTGGCAGCATTCACTAAAGCCAAGAACACCACCTCTGTGGATGCCGGCAACATCCTCAGTTGTCTCCTGAATGGTCTAAAACACTATCTATCAAGACCTTTTGATGCACTCTTCAACTATAACCTCATAACAGGCTATGTTCCAAGTGAATGGAGAGCCAGAACCGTCATTCCCCTTCAGAAGGGCAAGCCATCAACTGACCTAGGGAACTACAGACCCACTAGTCTAGCAAGCTTAATATGCAATGTCATTGAATGAATTATCATAGAAATGATAACAAAGGACATTGGCAATCTACAGACACTAGACCTATCCTAATTTGGTCATGCCTACCCAATATGGTAGACTTCTATGAGAGAGTCACCAAAGCAATGGATGAGAGTAAAATAGTGCATATTGTGTATCTTGACCTGGCCAAAGCTTTCAATACAATCCCCCATACAGATATTGCTGACAAGCTCACTGAGCTAGGCATAAATCCCTACATAACTCACTGGATTGACGGCTCACTCACAGGCAGGATCCAAGAAGTCAGGATTATTGAGACCACATCCAACAAAATGCTGGTCACCAGAGAAGAACCCCAAGGCTCTGTTCTGGGCTTGCTCCTGTCTGGCATCTACTTCTCAGAAGTCAAGGCTAATGTTCAATTCTTTTGGCTTACCAAGCTCACAGTTGACTGTCAATTAGGAGATATTATAGAACCCCCCCCAAGTCACCAACATCTTGAATGAGGGTTTAATGCACGCAAATGTCTGGTGTCAAAACCATGGCTTAAAACTCAGTGCCAAAAAATGCATTGTAATGCCCTTTGGGAAACTGTAAACCCAAGTTAATTACTCCATTGATATAACACCCCTAAGGTTCAAGCCAGTAGTAAGGTATCTGGAACATATGTAGACAGCAATCTAGCCTTTTTCTCACATGTAACTCAGATGGTAAGAAAAACATTCTATGTCATGCATCTTACAGGTGAGGTTATGGTATCCAGGTCCAGGTAAGTTATAATATCACTCTACTTTTCCCTTATCAGACCTGTTATTGAATGCAATGCCCCCTTTGGCATGTACCTTTCCAGACACTTGCAACTGTCAGAATGTCCTCAAAGGTTTCTCACCAGGAGAAATCAGGACATGAATACCCTGTTCTACATTGATTACCTAAAGGCTCTGTATCTGTATTCAGTCTTCTAAAGGCTGCTGAGAGGAGATCTTTGAATGTCTTACAGGGTTCCTTCAGACCCAGCACTGATGGATCTGTTGCATATGTCAAAACAAATAGCACCAGAAACACTAGATCCAGGGATCTGAACTTCGCTTGTGATAAAAACAGAACATGCTGGAGAGATAGGTAAGTGTACCAAAGAATCAACATGCTATGGAAGAGGCTCTCTTTTTATGTAAAACAGAGTTCATCCTTGATACTGTTCAAATGAAATCTTAACAATCAAATGGGAAATCATAAATTTACCCCTGGTCTGGACCCCATGTCCCTTATGGACAGATGCCATCAGTAAGAAAAGTATTATTGTAATTAATATCTCCTTACAAATCCCTTAATTACCTCCCTTTTAATATTCCCCTCCCACACATGTAGATGTGTCTGATAATGATGATCCTAATGAGTTTGGGGTGGGTGGCTAGGCTTGTAAGGACCCTCGTGGTTGTTCGCATACTAATAACGTATGCACCTAAGTCCATAAGAAGACTCTGCTTATTGCTTCAGATCAGGCTGCAGGTTGCATGCTCCACCTCAACAAGATCTGGGACTTTCAAACATGGGTATGTCCTCAATTATTCATAGTTGTCACTTGCTATAATTTTGGTAGCATTTGCAGTATAGCTATAACATTTCATCAACCTGTCATATATTGCTGGCCATTAGACAACTTTTCCAGTGTGTATAAATCTAGATTCAGATGTGGCATTTCCCTTATGTGCTTCGTATTCACACAAGTATAAATGGATTGTACCAACACCAGGTGTTGCCAACCCTTCCCCCAGCACCAGTGATGCCATGTTTTATTGGTATGTATAGCCTATTCCATGCTGAGCAATGACTGACAGAAGGCACACCTACTTACAACACCACTATGGCTTGCTATGTCATCCACAACCAATTTGTCATTATCATTCGCACTCAATAGACTAGGATGCACTGTTTTAAGTTTTAGACAGATGGAGCATAGATCATGAGCCATAAAAAGGGAATCACATTTTTTATACTATCTCACTATCCATTTTGTGAAGATTAAATTTGTAACATCCCTAAAAAGGCAGACTTTGCATTTGGTCTGTGTTTAGTTTATAAATAGCAGATTTTAGAAAATGCATTCTGTTTTTCTTCTAGCTGTTCAAAGGATTCCACTGGTCTTGTTACATTTAACAATATGTCACCTGCATATAAAGAAGCATTGATCAATTAATTAATTAATTAATTAATTAACTGACTAACCACTTAATATTACTTAATTTTTGTTTCAGTTCTTTTATTATATCTGATATCCAGGAATGCCCATTTAGTAAACCCCTGTTGTTTCAAAAGAGTGCCAGGAAGAAAAGGCTTCAAAACAAAGCAAAACAAAACAAAAATGCAGAGTTCGAGAACAAAGGATCAAACACAGATAGACAATAATAACTGAAAAATATGAAAAATGTATGTGCACACTTACAAGGATGCACATACACTGTTCAAGATCTTCAGAAGTAACAAGTGCAAACAGGGAGATAAGTGCTATTTTAGATAATGTGATACCTCCGAATACTCGTCCTGTTCTAAAGTACAGCAATCTCCGAGGCTAATATATAATGGCATAAGGGCAATATCCATATGTTGAGGAAGTGCAGGAGAGCAAAAGCACTTTCAAAAGCATAACTGTGAGTTTTGGCATTTATTGGCTTACAGGTTATTTTCTCATGTTATTAGGTATCAAATAGGGATACCAGTTATTAAGTACATTTTGTAAAAAGGAAAGAAAAAACTAGATCACAGTGCACTGAACAAAATATTGTTACTGTTGACAGGCTAAGTGTACCAAATTAAACATTTGAAGTATAGAATGAAAACAGCAAAAACAAATAAAATGTGATGTTTATCAAAATAGAATATGAAAAACAGAAATTAATTTTGGCTGTGTTAAGATGCAGTAGGTGGTTAACGGTATGAATAGCCAAGTGATCCAGCATGGATCTTATGATTGGAATTGCCCTGTTGGTGAAGCCAGAGTTACAAAAGCAATCACAGCCCATTTTTTTTTAACTATAGTCATTGCAGTTATGGGTCTAGGAAGATCCTGTCCAAGGTTGTACACTGTGAATATTTTAAGATTACCAAAGAAACGTTTTCAGAATATACATGTTGAATGTTCAACCTAATTAGAAGGCTTCAAACCAATCTACTGCTACCTTCTGAGGAACCCAGATGTCCCAAGTAACATAAAATGATAATCAGCTGAATGTTTCCTCTTCAGCAAGCACCACTAAAAATACAGTTGTATCATTACTTCAAAATGATACAACATCTTAACTTCGTAATCTTAGGTAGATCATTAGAGCAAATGAGCATATCCCTACAGAGCAACCCAAGACCCAAAACTAATGAATTTCCTGCATATCTGTAAATCAAATGGGTCTGTGGTGCCTAAGACTTAAATAGAACATGCCGGAGAGATAGATTCATCTCCCAGTAACTGCCACATATTTGAAACAGGCTAACATTTCATGTGAAACAAAGCACCTTTCTGACACTGTTCAAGAGGAACCTGGATGAGTGGATGAGGCACCATAATTTCATGCCAGGGATAGTGCCCACAACTCTCCTGGCCATAGACAGTCATCACTAAA
>NC_056747.1:1079143637-1079161137 GCF_019279795.1 Protopterus annectens | reverse complement strand
ATAGATATAGATACAGATATAGATATAGATATAGATATAGATATAGATATAGATACAGATATAGATACAGATATAGATATAGATATGGATATAGATATAGATATAGATATAGATATAGATATAGATATAGATATAGATATAGATATAGATACAGATATAGATATAGATATAGATACAGATACAGATATAGATATAGATATAGATATAGATATAGATATAGATATAGATATAGATATAGATACAGATATAGATACAGATACAGATATAGATATAGATATATATGTATGGGTTACAGACAAGTCAGATTGTTGAACCTGTAAATATACAGACACAGCTGACTGTAAAATAAGTTCCTTGAACTTGCTGCATATGTTTCTGTGTGAGATCCCACTACAATACGGATGAGGGAATTTACCATTTTTCCACTGCAGTGCAATCTCAGAGTTGGTAGGTATAATTATCAGCACTTGTGGGGGTGCAGTGGGTCTTGCACCCCTGCAATTTGTTTTCTTTTCTTTTCTTTTTTCTTTTTTTCTTTTTGATATGGTGCTAATCAACAAGTCATGTTCAGTCAGTTACCTTTCGATTCAAATAATTTTCGATGGATGGTCATACACTTATATCTATTCATATATCTATCCATCTATCTATCTATACACACAGATAAATATAGGAATAGATATTTATATCTATACCAATGGATATCAATATCTATATTTAATCTATGTGTGTGTGTGTGTGTGTGTGTGTGTGTGTGTGTGTGTGTGTGTGTGTGTGTGTGTGTTTGTGGTGTTTGTGTGTATTTATATATAGATCTACATATGTATGCATAAGATGTAAAACTGTATTCAGAAGTTGCACAGGAAGACTTCATGGCTGATATAAATAGAAACAAATATTTAAATCCAGCTCTGTTCAACAACATAGCTAACATTTAATAAAAAACAAGATCAACAGGTACCCACAGAATGTGTTTCTGTTAACACATATGTGTATCTATCTATCTATCTATCTATCTATCTATCTATCTATATGTTTATATGTTAATCGTAGTCTTTTTTTATTCTTCATCTTTTTTCTCCACTGTCATCCTCTCTGCTGACATTAGTTTGGTTGTGCTGTATGCTGATCTGTTTCCATGTTGCTCATATCCCATCATACTATCTACTACTGTGCTTTTGTCATTCTCCCTTTCCACTACTTTCATGCACTGTGAGAGGAGTTTAATATCTCTGTTGTGCTACAGGTGTGACGTTCTTTTACAATGCCACAAGAACACATATTCAAGACTGGGGGGACCCAGTTCACAGAGCTGCATCACAGACAACAGGTAATCCTGCAATGGTTCTTTGAAGTGACAAAGGTCAGTCTGAGATGCCTATCAAGCGAAGTAATTTGCTGTCAACATTTGACATCTAAATGCCAATATGAAGAAAGTTTGAAAACTGCAAAGCAATGAATTGCAGAAGATTTAATGCAGCATGGAAAGCATTTCTGCAGCACAGAGTTAGTACAAATTGTAATAATTCAATGAAAATGAAAACCGTTTATTTGCTTATAGAGGGATGATTCAAAGGTGAATGTGACTCAGAGCACTGTCACTGTGCCAAATGGGATAAAATGTAATAATAATAATAATAATCATAATGACGTATTTTGTTTTGGCCATGCCACAATTCGAGGGGAAAGTTCATTCTCGGAAGTTGGAGAAAGGAAAGAAAGACAAAATCACATCAGTGTGGGAGTCTTCACAATGGCTATTTTAGGGTTAGGCAAAATGAAGTGCAGAAAGAAACATTTAGATGCCGTTCCGATGCATTCGTATAGCAAAGAATATGAAGTTTTATGGCATACATTTTCATTTAATTTAGCAAACTTTGAAACTGCTACACCTCAAGGAAAAGGATAACTCCCAGATTCGGCATGAAACTGAGGAAGGCTGTTAAATTTTGTCAAGCCAAAACCGGTCTGTTTGTGTGCTTCTTACAATAAATAGTTTTACAGCTCATCACAGTCTGCTGGCTCTTCATTTGGATGTTACACTTTAGCCAAGGCCTATCTGACCATGAGACATCTGATAGTAGGCTATGTAGAGACATTTCACTTACACAGGAAAGACGAGGATCTCATTTCCTTGTAGCAGTTAATAATTGTCATATAGTCATGTACATTTGTTATTCCGAAAAAATGGGAAGGTAAGTGAGGTGTCTAACCAATGGGTCTAATAGCAGAAAATACAATCACTTCATCACAGGAAAAAAAAACAGAAACGTTAGAAAATAAATAAATAAGCAATGAGACCTTTCTTCTGTGCTTTACACAGTTCTATGTCATAGCTAGATGGATGCTGTAAATCACAGACCTGGCAGACGTGTTTCCTCCATTCAGAAGACGTGCACATTATACCTACTAATTCACCCTTGTGCTATATTGCTGTGTGATTGTTAAATGGGAAATGGTGCCCATGATTTATTTATTTATTTATTTATTTATTTATTTATTTATTCTATCCGTGATCATTTCTGATGAATGGCTAGAAGCCAGTCTATTACATTGAGTGGAATGATGCTCTTATGAAAGAAAAAAAATGATCCTTCCTTTAATTCTGTGAATTTAATACAAGCATAAGGATTCCTTCTCCTTCTCCAGCATGACTTCAAGAAGGCAACAGAAATGCCTACAGGGATTATGAAGCGAATGGCTCTAATGTCCCAAATACAGTACTACAGTGCAGCAGAAAATTAATCATCAGATGACACATGGTTGTTAGAAACAACTTGTGGTTTCATATGAATGACCTCAGTAATAAATTAATGGAGAAGATAAATGGAAAATAAATCTGAAAACAAGCAAACTACGTTTACTCAGGAGCATTATTCATTCGATGTGTACTCTGCTGTTTATACACAGTAAAATAAAAAAAAATCACATTTCAAATATTCTTGGTCCAATAACTTATCTAGACATATTTGGGAAATATTTGTATGATCTACATCAGCTGTCTGGAAATGTATGTTTATCAAGACTACCTTATTGCCACACATGGCATTATATTCTTTGTAAATTAAGCACACTTTCTTAATTAACTGTCAGTAGCAGGGTTCTTCAGTTTTATATTTTTAATTACTAGCTGATAATCTGCTGTTACTGGTGTGCAGACAATCCAAGTATTGCATGAACATCTATCCCATTCCAAGCTGCAGATTCACCACACACACACACACACACACACACACACACACACACACACACACACACACACACACACACACACACACACACACACACACACACACACACACACACACACACACACACACACACACACACACACACACACGTACACACAACACACACATATACTCCATAACTTTTTGGGACGAGTTTCTCTAGGAGTGGGAAAGTATATTTGGGAAAGAAATCCCAAAAGCTTGGGAATTTTGTTTAGGTGGCATAAGAGGACAGGATAGATGGTGACTCTGGCCCAAGAAATGAAGTATTTCACTATTAGGTGGTTAGGTCAGAACCAAGATGGCTCAGGCTTGGAAAGGGCAGTTTGAATAGAGGTCAGGTAGTACAAGTAAGCAAAATGTAATGATTTATTATATACTGTAGTACTAAATGCCCAAGATACCAGAGAGGGAAAGTTAAAGATTAGACAATTCTGGAGCAGGGTTAAGCAATTTTTTTTTAATTTCTCCAAGTCTTTTGGGTTTCTAATACCATGATGGGAATGGACCCCATTCCTAAGTCAAAGTACGATTAAAGTTCATGAAATTAGTTTTGTTTCAGTCTTTGATGTCAGCCAGAATTGCTCTTTGCAGCACCTACAGTGTACCCAGTAATGACTCCTTCTGCAATTTGTATGGGGTTACATGGATTGGTAACATATCTAAATACGATTGTAAACTCTTCTTTATAAGACCTGCTGCTCCTACTGCTATTGGAACTGTCTGGGTATCTTTTGTCCACATTGCTCTCGTTTCTGCCTGCAAATCCTGATATTTTATGACTTTGTGTCTCTCTGTATACAGGACACTGTAGTCACTGGGTGTAGCAATTTCAGTGATCAATGCTACTTTTGTCTTCTTTTCCTGGAGCACTGTATCTGGTTTTCTAGCATCTATCTCTTGAACTGTTAGTAATGGATGATCCCATGTGATGCATTTTCTATGATGCTTTGTGGCTCATGTTTCCAGTGTTTTTCAGCCACATCAGTAGCATAATGTTTGCATAATCCCCAGTGCAACAGTCTTGCCACACTATTATGCCTTTCAGTATACAGTCCTTCTGCCATTAGTATCTCACAACCAGCAATGAGGTGTGCAACTGTTTCCAGTTCGGTTTTACAAAACCTACATTTGCCTGTTTCTCCCACATGTTCACTGGACTTTGTAAACCAGTGTGTATGTACTCCACTATCTTGGGCCACCAATATTAACCTTTCATCTCTTGGTTTGATTTTGCCTCTCCTTAACCATTCCTGTTTTCGTTCCTGATCAACATGAGGTTCTTCTAGATGTTTTTTATACTTGCAACTATATTTATACATTTTCCACATTTCTTGTCTTCTCATCTGCTCCTTCACCTTATATTCTTTCTTTTATTTTTGGCACGTTCAGTTCCTGCCTGACTTTTATCTACTTCTGGTTTGATTTCCATTCCTGCTTGATGCCAATATGCTTCTGCTAGATTAAGCAGAGAAGTCATCTTAGATTTATTCTCCTCATGTTTCAAAACTTTCACTATATTTGGATCTTGTGAGGTCAGCAGATATGTTTGGAATCCCACGATTGCAGATCTATACATATAATCACTTTCAAGGAGGCTCATCCCTCTTTCGGAATGGGGAATATATAATCTTGGTGTGCACTGATTTTTATAAATCATTTAATGAGCATGCAGCATCCTTCTTGTTTTCCTATCTATTCTATCTAACATATTTTGGGGCCAGTCAGTCACTCCAAAACTGTAAGTTAGGACAGGAAGAGCAAATTTGTTTATAGCTTGGATTCTATTCCTAGATGTCAATGCTGTTTCCAGGATTAATTTAAGTCTTCTGAAGTATTCCTTACTAAGTTTTATTCACATTTGTTCGTGCTTTATTGTTCATCCTTCATCAATTCCCAAATATTTATACACTCCTTCTTGCTCAAGCTCTTTTATATCACATTCTTGTCCCAAACTAATGTTTTCCTGGCGTTGTAATTTTTCTGCTTTAAAGGTTACTTTTGTACATTTATGAAGACCAAATGACATTCTTACATCATCTGAAAAAGTTCTGACAACCTGCAGTTGTGCTTTCAGTTCCTCAGCTGATGAGCTATACAGTTTGAAATCACGGACAAAGAGAAGATGAGAAGCCTTTACACTTTGTTGTTTTATTGCAGCCAGATTATAGCCATGGCCTAAGCTGTTAAGTAAACAGCTTAATAGGTTAAGGGCAAGGCAGTACAGCAGCGGTGACAATGAGTCACCCTGGAATATCCCCCTTTGAATTTTTATCCCTGGAATAATAATTTTTCCTTTATCATGGCTTAATTGCGAAGTGGTCTGCCACTGTTTTATGGTCACTGTAATTTAGTTGATTAGTGTAGGGTGTATCTTATACATTTTTAAGCACTCTTTTATCTATGAATGTGGGATACTGTCAAATGCTTTTTTGTAGTCAGTCCATTTCATACTTAATCTTTCCCTTTTTAAAGTTCTCCACTATGACTTTATTTAACAACAAATGAGTATCCATATTCATCAAGGATACCCACACCTCCAGGTTAGTTGCACAGCACAATGCTTGAGAGATCATCCACGTGCAACTAACAACGGGCAAAACTGCTATTCAAATTATAGCTTGCTACAGATCACCCACCATGTCCCAGGACCCCCACTCTGCATTCCTGAAACACTGGGAAACATAAAGGTCCTACCAAACACCCTGATATTGGGTGACTTCAATTACCCAAACATTAACTGGGAGAACTACTCAAGTACTAACCCCCTTGCCGAACATTTCCTAGAATTTATAAACTCAAATGCCCTGGATCAACTTGTCAACACCCCCACCAGAGATGACAGCATATTGGACCTGGTTATCACCAACATGGGCGACTGGTGTTCCACACTGGAGGTCAACCCCTTGCTGGTTAGATCTGACCATAAACTAATCACTCTGGATATCCACATTACGCCACCACCCCTGGTCAAAGAAACCACAGTGAAAAACGTTTCAAAAGCAAACTTCCCGTTAGTTAAGACCAAGGTGGGAAGTTTCAAAGCCCCCATGCTAAAGGATAACTCTGTCCAAGTTGTAAAATCTTTTACTAATGCCCAAGCAATACCAAGACTCACTCCTCCAAGAAAAGGAAACCAGTCTGGTGGACCCTTGCCATAAACAAGCTATACAATAGAAGGAGCAAACTAGTACAGAAAAGAGTAAAATCCCAGGAAGGGAAGACATCCCTGATCAATATCAGCAAGAAAAATTGCCATGGACTCCAAAGATAACCACAAGGCATTCTTTAGCTATGTCAAGAATCTAAGTGGCAATTCTCAGATCTGCTCGGAGTTAGTGCAGAATGGTACAAAATACACTGAACCGACTGATATAGCCAACATCCTGGCAGACAGTTTCAGTGCAAACTTCACCCCCCTCTCACCGTCAAAAGGGCCCATAACTATACCAGAAGAATGTAGTGCCCCTGAAATCACAGACACTCAGGTTAAAACAGCCCTCTCCAAAGCTAAAAACACAGCATCAATGGGACCAGACAGTGTCCCAGGCTGCATCCTACATGAGCTCGATGAACTAACCCCTCACCTAAACACACTGTTTAAATTGAGCCTCTCCACAGGCTATGTGCCCACAAATTGGCACACAGCAACAGTTATTCTACTCCACAAAGGTAGAGCCACAACGGACCTCAGGAACTATTGCCTTATAAGCCTGACTAGCTTGGTCTGCAAAGCTATGGAGCACATCATCATGGATCTCATTAACAGAGACATTGGAAACCTCCAAACACTGGACCCTACCCAGTTCGGCTTTGTTAAGGGCAGATCATGCCACCTAACCTGGTGGACTTCTTTGAGACAGCTACCAAGGCTATAGATGTGGAAAGGTGGTCCACACAGCTTTCCTAGACCTCACAAAGGCCTTCAACACCATTCCCCACTCAGGTATTATAGACAAGCTAACCAGCCTGAACATAAACCCCTACGTCACAAGATGGGTTGCCAACTGGCTCACGGACAGAACCCACATTGATAAGAGTTGCGGGAGCTAGGTCTGACTCTAAACCGGTTACAAGTGGCATTCCCCAGGGTTCAGTCCTAGGACCCCTCCTGGTTGGCATATACTTCTCAGAGGTACAGGCAAGCTCAGGAGGACTATAGCTGACCAAGTTCACAGATGACTGCAAATTAGGGGCTATAATTGACTCTCCGGCTGACACAGACATCCTCCAAAACGGTTTCACTGAGACAGCTATCTGGTGTCAAAACTATGGCCTCAAGCTAAATGCCAAAAAGTGCATAGTCATCCCCTTTGGAAAAAACAAAGTACCCATATACTACCACATAGATGGTAGCCCCCTAAATACGGAAGATGTAATGAGGGATCTGGGGACCCAAGTAGATAGTAACCTCTCCTTTGATAATCACATTGCCAAAGTGGTTAGAAAATCTGTCTATGTGGCCCACCTAATCACAAAAGGGTTTGCATCCAGATCGAAAGAGGCCATTGGGATCCTCTATGCATCACTCATCAGACCCATCATAGAGTACAATGCCCCATTTGGGATGTATCTTACAAGACACCTGCAACAGCTGGAAAGACCATAGAAGTACCTCACCAAAAGGAACACTGGCCTCAAGCAGATGCCCTATGCAACTCGACTGACGAAACTCCAGCTGTACTCGGTTGCATACTGCCTACTCAGAGGTGATCTCTGCCTGACATACAAGGCCATGTTGAACCCAGAATAGATGGACATGCTGCACCTAATGAAAAAAATATCCCCTCGAGCCACACGCTCCAGGGATCTAAACCTCACCACAACAATAAATAGGACATACTGGAAGGATAGATTCCTGTCCCAGAGACTTCCCATGCTCTGGAACAAGATTCCAATCTACATTAGGCAGAGCTCCTCACTAACCCTCTTCAAGAGAAAACTTGACGAGTGGATGGGAAACAGAAAGTTTACCTCGGGGATCACTTCAATGGCTCTGCTGAACAGAGGTACAGGGAACTAATCTAAGGGGTGGCAAAAGCCAACACATTCTGGCTAGGCTTATAAATGCCTTTGGGCAGATAGACTAGTACCTACCTATGAACCTATGAACTTATGATCCTTTTTTCCATACGAGTTTCTTTTATTGCCCTTTTGTTCTACTTCCATAATTGTGTTTTCTTCTAAATTACTATAAACTCTGTCAGCATCAATTCCCATGCATAGTTTATATGTCGTCAGATGGCAAGTTGTTGGTCTATAATTTTTAGGTTAGCTTGCAGGTTCACTCTTAAGTAGGAGCATTGTTTTTCCTGTTGTTAACCATGTTGGTGTCTGTCCACGGTCCGCATATAAGTAGTTTTTACTTATGGCTAAATCTTTGTGCAAAGATGTTAATACTTCCATCCAAAAGTTAGGTATAGCATCTGGGCCTTGAGTTTTCCAGTTAGAGGCTTTTCTTAACTTTGTTTCAATCTCTCTGGCTGCTACTTCATCCTATTTAATATCCTGTACCTTTAAACCTCTCATTATTTCTTTAACTACTTCTCTTCTTAAGCAATATTGTGGGCTGAATGATGATGTGTCAGGGGACAATAAGGGTGATGTCATCTCAGTTTTTATGTTTCATTTTTTTTATATGCCTCACCAATATTCACTAATCTTAGAGAATCAGATTTAAACAAACTGGAGTCCTGCTATAACAAAATCCCAAGATTCGCTGCTAACCTCCGTTACAGATTACACTGCACAGCACTTCATAAACTAAACTAGATTCAGCTATCCAGTCTCCTATACCTCAACGTACTAATTTTCATTTATTACATCTTCTACCATCGAGACAGCTATCCAGCACTCAAGAGCTTAGTGCAGCCCTACTCAAATGGCAGCTCACTAATATCCTCCAACAAACGACTACTCAAAGTAACTAAATCTAAAAATTGTTACTGTCACTCCCTGTTCTGCCACCAAATATCTACATCTGGATATTCCATGCCTCAGACAATACTAAATTCTAGCAACATATCCAGATATAAACAATTGCTTAAGGAACACCTAACCAAAAACTGGCTTTGCTCTCCACTAATCCAGGCTGATCATTGTGTCCTTCCTTTTTCTTACAAAGTATCTCTTCCCTTACTAAATTCTACATCCAAACTATCCCTTCTCTCACGGAATTTTAATTTCTCTCTACCTATCTCGAGCTCACTACTGCTCCTGTTTTTATCTACCTACAGTATATCAAGCTTCCTACGGTGTCATCATATTCCCTCCTTCTTGTATTATACCTCAATATTGCCTTAGTTGTCACTGTTTAGAACAAGTAACATAGCAACAATCAGCCATATTCTTTTTCATATACCATACATGTATCTCTTAAATATTTACTACCAAAACCATGATATTGATCTAATGATCAGTCATTTCTCTGTAATGGGACAAGGTATTTCATACTAGTTTGCTTGTTAACAACATTGTACAAGTACTTGAAAAAGGTAATATTGAATTATAATATGGATTTTAATGGTGAAATGAAACAGTGCTGTAAAAAGGGGTAATCTTTTAGGTCGGTCTCCTTTCCTCATTGTAGTGTAACCATTGAGGTAATATTTTAAAGAACAATATGTACAGGAGACTTACCTCTCTACATAAAGCAATTACACATTTTTAAACATTATATGGTGCTGATATCTGCTGGTCATTTGTTGACTGTGAAGTTAAAGTTTTTGATTTCACTGTTTTGTTTCTCATCTCTGTAATATTCCTGTATCTGTGGGTTGCAATTTTGTTCTTTTGTCATAAAACCTTCTTCTTCATCATCTACATCTCGAGTTCCATAAAATCAGGGAAGTAACATGGATGGAGTATGACTAGTTTGTCTATTTCGTAGTATTGCTTCGCATTCCCCAATTAGTTTTGAGATGTGACAAGTTTGTTTTCTGCTATCACTTGAATTTTAACTCTTACAGTCAGTACAAAAATTTGACGATCTTTGACATATTGATTCTGTGTAGCTGGCCAATGGCAACAGCCCTTTAGCTGAGCTTTCGTGATCTAAGATCCATGGCTTAGAATGTCAAATAATGAGCTTTTGGTGATTGTTCATGAGTCCTTAAGAGGACTTCTTACCTTTTTAAAGTAAGTTTAATGAAGCTAAATATGAATTTGGACTTGTTGCCTAGCTCTAAAACTGTTTTTTATAAAATAATTTCTGTGTTATAATTCCAACACTGTGAGCCTTTTTATCAACTCTTAGTTTCAACTGCCCTTACCAGTCTGGCTTCAGAAACCAACACCGGATGGAGACTTCTGTGATATCTGTTGTCAAAGCCCTGCTGTCACTTGTCTCATGCATTCAAAAGAGATGATGAAACGGTTTATGGGTTTAAGATATTTATTGTACATAAATATTGTCAGGAACTGAAATATGTACTTAGGCTGACTAATTCACTCATTACTTCAAACACACTTGCATGTGCATCTCCATTCATGCCTGAATTCACTCTGGCTGACTGTACAAAATAGCACTGTTCTCGCATGTGCTGAGTACTTATATGCGCATCCTATCTAGCTACAGTGGCTCATTAGGAACAATATACATAATGAGCTATATCCTCCATCTTTCATTTGTTTGACATGCAATAGGAGAACAAAACAATGTATATGCTAGATAACATTTCAGTATTAATAATAAATTAAACTCAAGTCCAAGTCATTGTGTATATTGGATTGGGTCTGGAAAGTCTACCCGATCTGGTTACATAAAAGCTCTGACTGGATTTAGCAACAGGGAGAGTCTCTGGGGAATTCTTCTCAATAGGAACTTCAGGGATAACATCATGATTATTTGAGGAAAATACACTGTTCTGTGAAATGGGAACAAGTGTGAGCTCGATCTGGGAAATAAAGTCTTTTGCACAGGCAATTTATTACATCACTGGTTCAGAAATAGGAAGTATTTGTCACCAGTTTCTTCTAAATTCCATTCCCTCTGATTGAACAATATAAGATCTTAGTTCTCCACAGACATTTTTTATAATACCCACTTGGTTGTTACCTTTGGTTGTTTGCATCCTTACGATTTCTGCTTGACGTAGTGGTCTAAGAGGTTTGTTAGATTTATCAAAGTATGACTTTTGTGACTGACATTTCTTCAAAAGTTAGGTTTTTATCACTTTGTTGTTCGTTGTCGTTGGAATCAATAGTTGTTTACTGATTGGCAAAGTTGTTCTTGTCTGTCTAGACATTAATCTCTGAGCAGGTGAACCAAGCAAGTTATCTTGGGGAATGTTTCTGAGATTGAGAAGGCTAAGGAAACCATCAGAACCATCTTTCTTAGATTTCGATAATAAACATTTCACACTTTGGACTGCACACTCAGATAATCCATTGGACTGTGGCTACTCAGGACTACTAGTGACATGGACAAAGTCCTAAGCCTCAGCAAATTTATTGAACTGCTGACTGGTAAACTGCATACCATTGTCAGATATAAGTTTGAGCAGACTACCATGGACAGAAAAATGTCTCTTCAGTTTTTGTGATGACAGTGCTAGACATTAAGCTAGGAAAAAGGTCAACTTCAAACCAATTCTAGTAAGAGTCTACTAACACTAAGTAATGTTGACCATTCCATTCCAAAATATCAGTAGCAACCGTCGACCATGGTAATTCAGGAATCTGTTTGATAGGATCATAGAATTATAGGAGATTACTAGGCTATTGGCCCTGAGGCCCTTATAAACCTAGCCAAGAGTTTAGTCCATGTTTAGATAAATTAGCACCCAATGCCCCTGTCCAGCAGGGGTATGGGTGGAATCCCAACAGCATACTTTCTGCTTCCCGTCCAGTTATCCCGGTTGGGCTTAAAGGGGTAAAGGGTCCTCTGCTTGATGTGGAGAGGGAGTCTATTCCATAGATGGGGGAGTCTCTGGGACACAAATCTGTACCGACAACAAGTCTTGTTGATGTCACAGACCAGGTTGAGGCTGCCCGTGTGGTTTACTCGAGTGGAGCTTGACTTGTGGATATGCAGCAGTCCCATCAAGGTGCGGTCCATGATCACCTTGTATACCAGACAGAGGTCACCTCTGAGGAGTCTGTATGAAACTGAGTAGAGGGATAGGGCTTTTAGCCTAGCTTGTATGGTAGATATTTGAGGCCCTGGATTTTCCTGCCAAGGAATCGCTGTGGTCTCTCCAGCTGCTGCATATGCTTTGCAAGGAACATGCCAAAAGGGGTGTGTTGTACTCAATAATGGGCCATATTAGGGAAGAATACAGGGATGTTATGACCGCCTTGTCCCTGGGTGAGATACCCTTACTTATAAGGTGGGTCATGTAGAAGGCTTTCCGTACAACGGAAGTAACATGGTGGTCAAATGTCAGGCTGCTATCAACCAGGGTGCCCAAATCCCTCATGATTAATTGCATGCTTAGGATGTTGTTATTGATGTGATAATTTCTGGGTGTCTATATCAGAATTGCAAAAGCTGTATTTCATGAATGCATATTCATCGACACATATACATCAAAGAATGAGAACAGCGAAGTACCAAAAGAGCGAAATGAAGAAAGCCGAATGGATTTTCTTGGCCAGCAAGGTGATCATGGGGATGAGGAAATTAATCCTTTTCCCCACTGTAGTGCGGTCTCAGAGTTGGTATATATAAGTATGGGGGTGTGGGGGATGCAGGGGTGCTTGCCCCCCTGCAAAAATGTTTGAAAAAGTGTTTTAGGTAAGGTTTGTACAGTTAGGTTTACCTTATCTGTATGGCGCTGTTACTTCCAGGAATGCGTTCGGCATTCTCCATTTCACTTTTTTGGTACTTCACTGTTCTTGTTGTTCAATCTTTATGTGTCGATGAACATGTATTCACAAAAGACAGCTTTCACGATTATAATATAGACCAATTTGTGGAGACGTCACTCTCCCCAAAAGGGATGATGATGCATTTTTTGGTATTCAGCTTGAGACCATGTTTCTGGCACCAGTCATTTATTTGGCTGAGACCCTCTTGGAGGATGTCCACATCACTAGGGGAATTGATGACAGTGCCCAGCTTGCAGTCATCTGCCAGTTTGGTCAGCCATAGACCACTGGTTTTGGCCAGCACCTCAGAAAATAGGTTTAGTCCTTTTAGCTGAAGTGGTTCTTTCTGTTTGTGCGATTTTAGTCCTATTGCAAATAGAACATGCTAGAATTTCCTTCTCTATATCTTTTGTCATAGAAGGCAAATACACTATGCCTCTTGCCCTTCTTTTGTTGAATCGATACCCAGGTGACCACAGTATAAAATCTTGATATATTCCTGTTGTAATGCTATAGGTATAATCACTTCAGGACCTTTCATGATGATTCCATCTTCCATCGTGAACTCATTTTGGTAAGGAAAGTACTTCTGTATGTCAAATGGTAGACACTGTTTTGTCTCACTGGCCATTGTTGACTAATAACATGTGTCAGCTTCTGAAGATCTAGGTCCAAGACTGTGTAATGCCTAAGTTCATCAAGATGTGATGAAGAAAACATTTTGACTTCCATGACTTCTAGGTCTGGTTTCTCATTGTTGTGCTGTTTTGTAATTTGTCTGGATGCTCTTGACAAAGCATTTGCAAGGTATAAGTATTTGCCTTTTGTGTAGACAATATCTGAATTGTACTTTTGCAATTTTAACATCATGTGTTGCAAATGTGTTAGGGCTGAATGTATTGGCTTTCTCTGAGTTGTTAACAGAGGTTGCTTATCAGTCTCTATTTGAACAAGTTTGCCATAAATATAATCACTAAATTTTGAACATGCGAACCCTACTGCAAAATCACTTTTCCAATTTGCGTATACTGCATCTCAGTATGGGTTAAAGTTCTGGATATATAGGCTACTGGTATATCTTTTTGAAGACATGCTGCACCAAGACCATACTTTGAAGCATGGCATGAAAGAGTTACCGGTTTGCGAACATCATAATATCTCAATGTTTGTGGAGAAGGAATTTTCTGTTTCAGAACTTCAAATACTCTTTGCCTTTGTTCTAACCAGGACCAGTGTATATTTTTGCATGTAAACTCACATAACAGTGCTGAAAGCTCACTCATGTCTGGGATAAACTTTCCTAAATAGTTGACCATACCAAGAAAATGTTGTAAAGATGTGACATTTTCTGGAACTGGCATCTCATGAATTGCTGCTTGCTTAGATGAATCTTGTTCTAAGCAAGAACTGGTAAACAAATGACCCACATAAGTAACTTCACTCAGCTTGAATTTAAATTTCTGAACATTCAGTTTAAGATTGAGTTCATGCGCATGATATAGATCTTTCTTAAGGTTTCAATCATGTTTGTCTTCACAATTGCCCACTACAATAATGTCGTCTACTATGCTAGCACACGGATAACCTGAAACATTTGCTCCATCATATGTTGAAAGACTTCACTGATAGAATTTATCCCAAATGGCATTCTCAAAAATCTGTATTCCAAATGGAGTACTGAAAGTAGTTAACAATGAAGATTTGTGATCCAGTGAAATTTGCCAAAATGAACTTTTTGCATCTAAGATTGAAAAAACAGTGGCATTTTGCATAAGAGCTGCTATCTTGTCTACTGTGCACATCGATGATAAGGACATTTAAGCACTTTGTTTAAATCTCTCAGGTCAATACATATTCGAATATCATCTGAGCTTTTCTTATGAGCTACGACCATGGAGGATACCCATTCAGTTGGTTCTTCTACTGGCGTTATCAGACCTGAATTCACCATTTTGTCAAGTGCTGATTTTACTTTACTCTGCATTGCTACTGGAATCTTTCTTGCTGGTCAGACAACTGGGCTTACTTCATGGTTTGACTGCATAGAATATGTGACTGGTAGCTTGCCAAGCTCATCTTTGAAAATATCAGCATAGTCACAAAAATATTCTGTGTAAAACTATTGTGGTTGTTCAGTCTTATATGGTGGTATTTGTTAAATGAAATCAGTCCCATTCTCAAACTATCTCCAAGTCCTAAAAGTGACTGCACATGTCTTTTGACTACATAAAACTGCAAGTCATAACTGTTCCCAGCAAAATGGCATGTGATAATTACTGCACCATCATTTTGAATCTGTTCACCACCATAAGCAACTAGTTTTGAACACTTTGCTGAATCAAGTTTTTCACCAGCTTTCACTTTGGCAAACATTTGTGTTGATATAACACTGCACTTGGATCTAGTATCTACTTTAAGCTCTACAGGTTTTCCAGTAATCTGAACATACAAAATATTTCCTCCTTTGCTATCAGATTACCAGTTGGCTGATAGTTTATTATATTAATTGTTTCATCAATCACAAATATACCGTAAACATAAAATGTTTGCTTGTGGCTTTCTAACTGATCTATTTGCTTCTTCAGATGTTTTCTTTTATTAAAAGATTGTGCCACTTTAGACTTACAGAGCCTTTTGAAATTATTCCAGTTTTTACATTTATGACATTGCTGACCAAAAGCTAAGCACTTTTTTCTCATTTAGATTCATGGTTACCCCCACAATTACGACAGTTAACAGTAAGATTACTTGAAGCTGCCCCATTTGGTTTATGCTTGAAGTTGAGTACTGCTCAACCTTTTGGCTTATATCACTTATTCATCTTAGCATTGTGTCTTACACTATGAGCATTCACACCAATAAACTGTATGCATGCTTTTCTCATTTGTAAGCATATTCGTGTGCTTTTCTCTAAGTTCGTATATTTGTCAAGTCTCTATAGCTTTGCTCAATGCGGAATCATTATCTTATCTCGAAGCAAAATCTTTTTCAATGCATCATTATTAACACCACAGACAAGTCTGTCCTTTATAAACTCATCTTCCAAATCAGCAAACCTTTTGTTTTATTTCTCAAGTCAGTAATGTATTCTGCTATAGTTTCACCTGGCTTTTGATTTCTTGTGCAAAATATGTACCTTTCCATTGTAATATTCATTTGAGGGTTAAACATTTCTCTATATGTATATTTTAAGCACTGAGAGTCTTCCTGCTTTTCAGCCTGCATCACAATATTGCAGTTCTCCCCCTCCCCTGCATACATGGCAGGTGCATGCACAGATGCACATTCCCTCTCAATGGCTTCTGAGCCTGATAAATTAAGAGGTATGTATGCCTTTGTACATGCTTCTTTATCAGAAAAAGTGGCCCATAAGAAAATATCATATTCTTGTTCAAAAAACTCTGCAATCCTCAGCAATATTATTATCAAACACCACTGGTTCAGGTCTGCAAAATCTCTCAGCCATCACAACAAAATACATTTAAACATAAGCATAGACCGGGATGCACAAATGTACAACAACCTCTTTGAAAAGGCTTCACTTAGCACTGCAAACATTCCAGAAACTTTTGACACTTCGAGTAGCTTTAGTTAATGCGAAAAAGTAGTGCATTGTGAAAAAATGTGGTCATTTTAGACCTTTCGTACATCTTAACAATTGAGAAATTATTTCAAACAGTTTTTATTTTGAATACCTTTATCAGTATGTCTCAATTTCCGAAATTTTGTCTGCTTCAGGAATTATTTCAAACATTTTGTATGCTTCGCCAAATAAGTGGCAACTGAAAAATCATTTAAATGAATTTAAGTACCTTTGAATAACCACTAACCTGTTTGCAACTTCACTCTGGTATATTCCTCCACTTCTAACCATGTGCCTCATTGCTTGTGTGCTGCTTCACCTGGCACCAGGTCGCTTGTCTCATGCATTCAAAACAGACGATGAAGGGGTGTGTGGGTTCAAGATATTTATTGTACTTAAAGGTTGTTAGGAACTGAAACTGGAACATGTACTTAGGCTAACTGATTCGCTCATTACTTCAACACTTCAAACACACTCGCATGTGCATCTCCATGTACGCAGTACTTATATGCATGTGCTATCTAGCTACAGTGGCTCAATAGGAACAATACACATAATGATCTACACCTGCCAATCATAAGAGATCAACAATGTTTTTCAATTGTAGCCTTTCCTAATTTCATGACAACATTCAGTTTTGGTGACCACAAGATCCTGAGTGAATGCCTGCAAATATACTGTTGTTTTACCACAACCCTACCACTTTGGATACATACAGCAATTAATTTGTGGTAGTCATTCTTACCATAGCCACCATATGTACTGTGATGTAGGATATATCTTTTAACTTAATGATGTCATTCAAGTCAATGATCTGACTTTCCACTTTAGTCCTGATGGTGCTCAGTTAGCCTGTTCCTTCTCTCAGAAGCATACG
>NC_056747.1:1079063637-1079138637 GCF_019279795.1 Protopterus annectens | reverse complement strand
TTTCTCATTCTTACCTATACCTACTTCCTCTATAAAAAAAAACTCCTACAGAAACTTAAACCTTGTACTAACGCCCCAGACAATTTACCTGCTGAATTTCTACAACTATCTGCAAACCCTATAGCCTATCCAATCAGCATACTCTTTAATAAATCTATTCAGGAGTCCAGAATATCACACATATGGAAGAAAGCATTTGTTCTTCCACTCCATAAAGGTGGCAAAACTCAGGCATCTCTAATTTCCAACCTATCACTATCCTCTCTCCCATCTCTAAAATATTAGAAAAGTGTGTTCGCACTCAACTGCTTAACCATTTTGTTCAAAACCAGGCACTTTCCCCCACACAGCATGGCTTCAGGCCAGGTAATAGTACCTGCACTTCTCTCATATCCTTTATGGACACAGTAAACAGGGCTCGCGACACTGGTTACATAGTCTCCTCACTGTTCCTAGATCTCTCTAAGGCCTTTGACATTGTTTCGCATCCCCTTCTGCTCACAAAACTCACTAACTTAGGTCTCTCACCACATACCTTAAACTGGTTCTCAGACTGTCTTAGCAATAGGCAGCAATCCACCAAATGGCTACACTCCTTCTCACCTTTCCTCAACACAACTACAGGTGTACCTCAAAAAATTATACTCGGTCCCTCCTATTCAGCATATTCATTAATAATTATAACACCACCCTTACTCTCGGCACAGTTGTCCAGTACGCAGATGATTCCACAAGCATTTGCACTTCCAAATCCGTATCTGAGTTGCAACATTTTACCCAAAATGCTTTCACTTCAACCGAAACATGGATGTCAAACAACCATCTCACTCTAAATCCCAATAAAATTAAACTTCTATTATCCCCCCCCAAAAAAAAACTACCACTCTGAACAAGAAAGATTTTTCTGTCCAATACCACACTAATAATGTCATTAAACTCACTCCAAGTACTAAACTACTAGGGGTCATCACTGATGAAAATTTATCATTTGATCTCCATATCCATAGCAATATCAAAAAAACACATCAAAAATTAGGCACCGTCTATAGACGCAAATACCACCTTAATTTTGCTGCTAAAAAAAGCCTTAGCCCCATCTTTCTACTACCATCTCTACTATATGGTGTCCCAATCCTCATCAATATCCAGTTCTCCCTGGAAAGCAAACTGAACTCACGTTACAATAAGAATGCCAAATTTGCAACAAATTAAAAAAAACTTAACACATTACTGCCTATCTCTACATCAGCTGAACTGGCTCGAACTCCCACACTACCTCACTTATTCACAATTAACCACTGCACATAAACTCATATACAAACCTTCATCTTGCCCCTCCGTCTCCTCCTTACTGACTATATAACACCCTATCAGACCACTATGATCCAAAAATACAATGATGCTGAAAAACCAAACCTTGCAGCTGGTCATATGCTGTACTCTTTTACAGTCTCAAGACTATGGAATGCTCTTCCACTTTCTATTAGAACAATCAGTAATCCTGCTCTCTTTAAGAAATTTCTCAGAGAACACCACTCTTCTTTCTGGCAATGTACTTGTGCCAAAACAGCACCTCCTGAAACCTGATTCACTTTTATAATCCTCTACAATATCACTATTATCTGAGATTTCTCTGACCTGCTCAATGCAACTGCCTATGGCTATAAAACTCAAACATCTAACATTCTAACTATTCCTACCTGACTAACTCCATCTTCAAAGATCCAGTTGTACATAATGATGGTGTGTAATGTTTGTGAACAACTTGCACCATTATATTTATTTTATTCTATTTTCTTGTACTGGGACTGTATATACACTGTATGTTGTGTTATTTCTTGTATGTACCGTTATTGTTTGTGGAGCTTTTCTCCCTGGGCCTCTACTGAAAATGCGCTCACCTAGGCCCAGTAGACTTTCCCAGTTAACAAATGGAACATATATATATATATATATATATATATATATATATATATATATATATATATATATGTGCGTGTATATACATGATTTGTGCACATTTTTTTGAATGACCAGCTACAACAACTTCTTTTAGCTGACACAATTTAGTTGATGCAGACAGATGGTCAACAGATGCACAAAATCAAATGTCACTTCATTGGGGAATATTCTCTTTCCCTGGGAACTGTGCAATCTTGGAGTTAGTATATATAATTAGAAAAGGGTGTGGTGCATGCAACTACCCCCACATGGGGAGTCCAGGGGGGGCTTGTTCCTTGCAAAAACACTTGTATTTGCTTTATTCTGCTCCAGAATAATCCCAAGAGCGTGCTCATAATGTGCTGATGATTTGAATTGAATTTCACTGAAACATCGAAATGTCAACATTCACAGCATCAACCATGAAATATCAACTTTGCAAATCTTGGCATGCTATTATAGGGTCATAGGTTAATAGAAGGTTACTAGGCTAGTGATCCTAGAACCCTTACATGCCTAGCCATGTTAATCCTAAGTTGCCCCATCTGTCCTTATTAAGTAAACCGATTTTGCAGATCTAGTCCATGAGGGACATGGGTCCCACACTTCAGGTGAATTTGCAGTCTCCCACACATTTGTGCATGTTGCACTTGAATAGGTTTAGTAAGGAGGTCTGCTTCACATGAAAGGAAAGTTTGTTCCAGACATCTGGGAGACATATTTGTCACTTCAGCATGTTCTGTTAATGTCACGAGGTAGGTTAAGATCCCTAGAACGAGTGACTCTTGTGCTGTTAAATTTGTGTATGTGAAGCATATCTCAGGGCAGGGTCGGAGACTGTCCTGTAGGCCAGGGACAAGTCTTGTCTCAGGATTCTATACAATACAGTGTAGAGTGGCAGGGCTTTTAGTCTATCCAAATATGTCATGGATTGGAATCCTGTATTTACTTGGTGAGGAACCTCTGTGGTCTTCCCAGCTGCTGCAGGTGTTTGTTGAGGTACATGTGAAAGGGAGCACTGTACTCTATTAATGATCTGATGAGGGTTGAGTACTGTGGAATTATGATATTTTTTGACTTGGATGCAATTGTGATGCCCTTACTTATGAGGTATGCAATGTAGAATGCTTTCCTTACCACAGAGGAAACTTGGTGGTTGAAGTTCAGATTACTATCTACCTGTGTTCCTACCACTGGGTTTGAGCTTAGGGAAGTAGTTAACGGGGAATTCTACTTTGCCAAAGGGAATAATAATGTACTTTTTTGCATTTAGTTTTAGCCTGCGGCTTTGGCACCAGCCATTTGTTTGTGTTAACCCTACATGTAGTATATTAACATCGTTACGTGACTCAGTGATTGCATCCAATTTGCAATCATCAACTTGGTAAGCCAAAGACCATCTAATTTAACCTGGACTTCTGAGAAGTAGATGCCAAACAGTAAAAGACTTAGCACAGGACCTTGTGGTATGCCACTAGTGACTGGTCTACTGGTAGAGGCAGTGTCACCAACTTTGACAGTATGTGTTCTGTTAGTGAGACAATTGGCTACCCATCTAGTCATGTAAGGGTTAATGCCTAACTGAGAGAGTTTTTCAATAATACCTGAGAGGGAGATTGTGTCAAAAGCCTCAGCTAGGTCAAGATAGGAGGTATGTACTGTCTTACCTTCATCCATGGCTTTGGTGACTTTCTTAAAGATGTCCACCAGGTTTAATAAGCATGATCTACCCTTAATTAAGCCAAATTGGGTTGTGTCTAGAGTTTGAAGGTTGCCAATGTCCTTGTTGATAAGGTCCACGATGACTCTTTCCATGGCCTTTCAGATGAGGCTGGTTAGACTTATGGGTCTATATTTCCCAGGGTCTGTTGATGGCCCCCCTTTGTGCAAGGGGATTACTGTTGCTGTTCTCCACTCCACTGGAACAAAGCCAGTTCCCAGGCTATGGTTAAAGAGAGTATTAAGTGGGTCTGCTAGGCCCTGTTTCAGATTGCTTAATCCCATTTAGTCCATGCTTTTGGCCTTGGAGAGTGCAGACTCTAGAGATACTAGGCAGAAGATTGGTGTCAGGTATGCTTTGGGGTATGGCCCGTGGGGGGGGGGGGGTGAACTTTTTACCAAATTTGTCAGCTAGCAGGTTGGCAATTTCCTCCATTGAAGTATAAGTGTTACCATCTATTAAATTCTTCATTTTTCATTTTTTTGCTCCTGTGAGGGTGTCAGGTGAAGCAGTTACTTTGAACAAGTTATATGTTCCGTCCATATCAGGGAATGCATCACACAGGGGGACTTCAGTGATTCCCATGTTGGTGAGCACTATGTCTAGGACATTTGAGCCCCTTGTGGGGGTGCAATCACTAAGCAACTGTCATTGCTTGCAAAACTTTAGTTTTATGAAATAAAAAAAAAAAAAACATTTTTTTTTTGCCCCCACTTGTGGGCTGTTCCCACCCCACCCCCTGCTAATTATGTATACTAACTTCCTGCACACCTGTCAACTATCTGTGTAATCAACCAATTTTTTTTGATTAAACAGATATCAGCTACATGGGGATCTGATAATATTCAGTTCCCCCATACATATATATATATATATATATATATATATATATATATATATATATATATATATAAATATATATATATATATATATATATATATATATATACACACACACACATATGTGCACTGGTTTACTATCAATAAATCGAAAGTTAAAATAAAATGTGTAGGTATTAGCGAAGTGTTTTGCCGAACGTACACATTTCCGTATGTATCTAATGTCGAAAACAGCTGTTAATTGTTGAAAATGTCGCAAGTGACATTTTCGACAATCAACAGCACTCCCACCCTTCCCTTAACTCCCTACCTAACTAGCCTAAACTCACATTTATGCAGGGGGGCAAGCCCCCCTGCACCCCCCTGTGCGGGGCTGCTCCCCCCCACACCCCCCCAACTTAATATTCCAGCTCTGAGATCGCACTACAGTGAGGAAAGGGATGTATTTCCCTAACCGCACTGTACCGCGATCCTCTTACATGAGTGAACGTTATAATTGTGAATGCACAGTCCATTCGCAATAATAACGTTCGCTCACATAACCTGTAGAACTATGAAGTATTCGAACATATGTTGTTCGAATACTTCATAGCCGTGCAATTGCACGGCGGCATTTTGATAGTAAACCATGTGCACCACATGCACACACACACACACACACACGCACACACACACACACACACACACACACACACACACACATACACACACACACGCACACACACACACACACACACACACACAAAACACACAAACACCTCATTTGAAATATTGATATATGCATGTGTCTAGATATAGGTTATATGTATATGCCAGCCTCAGCAGTCTAGACAGCAGTATTTGATCCATCAAAGGAGGAGTTAAGTGCTTCTAAGTCACTCATTTCACCTCTTCCTCTTTGGATCTTCCAAAGTGCGTGTGTGTGTGTGTGTGTGTGTGTGTGTGTGTGTGTGACAAAGACAGAGTGTGTGATATGTGGGTGGATATAAAATCTCTCTACATGTGTATGTATATGTGTATGTATGTATACATATATATATATATATATATATATATATATATATATATATATATATATATATATATTAGAGAGAGAGAAAGTGCTCAGAAATACACACACACACACACACACACACACACACACACACACACACACACACACACACACACACACACACACACAGTCAGCACTACTTGTCTGATTAGTTAATTGCATCTCTGTGGTCTGGAAAGTTAGACATTATTAAGGAGCATACAGATGCCTCATTTTTCTTCCTTTTTCTGTATGAAATTTTAAACTACACATAAAAATGTTATCTCTTCACCAACAACTTGTTTTAGTTAAGCAAAACGTTTGGAGATGTCTAATTTAACTACATGCTTTGGCACTGTGCTGCTAAGTTCTTCCTGTTCTTATGTACTTAACGGGGAATAATACATATATAACATCCTTGACTTCACTGTTTTGGCAAGTAGAGCTTTTGCAGAAACGAAAATAAATTGTAAGAGATATTTGACAAAGATATCATAATTCAAGTGATGTTTTGGTACAGTAATGTTTTGAAAAGTATTTCATGTATTTTTGGTAGAGTTTTGACATTCATATGATCCTTCATTAAACTGTTCATTTGCAGCATTTGACCCAAGAAGAGTGGTTGTTCCAATGTCTTCATTAAACTGCCAGCATCGGTTTTACTGATTGTAAGGGGACTGCTCTATGGATTCTTCATAGCAGTGAGAGCAATCGTAAGATTTTATGGAGTGTGAGAAGCAGGGAGTGTGTGTAAAAACCCTAGAGACACACGACTAGGGTTGCAGATATATGAATGTTAGTTATGAGAAGGGCAATGCAGATGGATGTTTTCTTTTTTATTATTAAATTCTGATGACATTTCAGATACAGTGATGCTTCATTTGCTTTGTTCTTATAAATGCAAAGGTCATCGTTCTACAGTTTTCTCTCTCTGGTATGTTAATGACGTTATCAGAAATATACACACTTTGTCCGACTGTAAAATTAGCTTTAACCTGTACATTTTGCAGATAACTGCTGTGACTTTATGTAGAAATACTCCTTTTCTCTGAACCCTTAAATGGTGTTAATCCTGTCATGCATCTTTAATTCTATTGTTACATGTAACAATATGCCACTTTTTCTTCAGTTATTTTTTTATGTACTCTTTCGCATTACATTGCCGGACCATGTGGCATCTTATCACCTATCCTACCCAGTGGATGGCAACTGTCAAGTGGAAGCAGGCCATTATCCTTGGCAGCTCTACTTTTTTATGTTTTAGTGCTCTGAAAGGCACAATGCTGCCTTTGTAATCTCAGCCAGATAGAGAAGTTTGCTTTTTTACCTCTCTTCTGCTTCCTTGAGTTCTCAGTGAATTTTCATGCACAGTGTCTCTGAACCCAAATAGGGTCATCTAACAAATGCATTCTACATCTACAGTAGTTGATCAACACGGGATGATCCAGGCTCCTAATACTTAAGTCCACCTATTCCAGCCAGCTTTGTTGCCACTCACACGCTGTTAGTGTCAGTGTGGCTGTACCTCAGAGTTCCATTCCTTATTTGGAGTTCTAATCATGCTACCTTACTGAGTTTCTTCATCTATGACACAGATTGTGAAAAGGCACAATTCTAGGTAAATGTATCGTTTCGCATGCATTAGGGCCTTGACCCATTCAGTCAGATAACTACTTGTAATGGTAAAGCAGCGGCTCACTGCTTTGTTTTCTTTTCTTGAACCATCTTATTACACAGATGTAAATCATTATATATTGAGGTTAGATTCTTTTCTCTTTTCCCTGTTTCAACACATTCCTGAAGGTAGTCTATTTAAGGTTACATTGGAATGGTGACACAGCCCTCCAACATGGGGCCATGGAGGGGAAGGGGTATCCCTCCCTGCAAAAATGAGGCTTTTGTGTTCATAGGTAGTGTGTGTTAAAGATAGGTCTATACTATCAATATTATTCAAAGGGTGTTGATAGAGTGCAGTAGAGTTACTTATATTTTACACAATGTTATGATCTCCGGTTTTGCACAGTTTAAAAAGGTGTGGTTTTGATGAACTGGAATTCAATGCAATGAGTTTGATGTGCCACTTTCTGAAGAAATGCATGGTCAGGCGAGTGCTGTACACCTACTGGGATACAATAGTGCAGTAGTTAATGATGGTACCTAACAGCACTTGGTTCTCTTCTGTGGACCTTGGATAAGGTGTCTTTTGTGCAAGTCTGCAATCTTTTCCCTAATTTTGTAGTTGTATTGTTCTATGCAGTTTGTCTTACTTCACTGTTGTTAAAATAAGCAATGCTATTTTAAAGTTTCTGTTAAGTTGTATCTATTTTTGTAAACTAAGTATGCTTTCTAAAGTTGTGCCCCTGTGAAGTTCATTTGCATTCATTTATTGTTATGTGTTTTCCACTTTATGATGGCTCCCCTTTCAAAGTATAATACAGTGCCTTTTTTCTCTTACACAGACCACATATTTTGAGCAGCCAACATTTTTTTACCTAGGTGCATAATGCATCCAAGAACTCTTCCTCACACTTTAGTCTGGGATGCATGGAATAGAAAATCCTAGAAAGGTAGCATCAGATTAATTTGGCATGAAGTGCAGATTACCTCCCCTGTAAATACAGCTGGAAGTTATCGATATCTGTTTAACTGATTTGCTTGGGGTACATTTCTGGTGGGAGCTGTAACAAGGATCTCATTGCTGCATATGCCGTAGTTTATCAGTTGTGTTTCAGAAAGTGCAAAAAATATTATGAAAAAACATAACAGGTTTATTCCAAGTGGAGGATTTTTGTTTTTTTTGGTTCTTAACTTTACTTAAAGGTGTGTGGCAATTGAGGGACCATCATACCTAGCTATGTCTTTGATTATTTCAAACTACTCCTTAAGGACATATGACCTACAAGTCTTTAAAGAGAAAATTTGCTCATCTTCATGAAGCCTTCATCAGGAAAGTTTTCTATTTTTTCACAGATGGCGCTCTGTTTTGCAAGGATCTTCCTGGCTTTGTCTTATATATATTATTGATATATATTTAGTTTAATTTCTAATTGTTGAGCAGATGCTTGGTTGAGACCATTTGATCAGCTTCTGTTTTGTCTACTGCTGAAAGACAAATATTTGCCGCCCCTGAACCAGTCTATCCAAAACCCCTTTTTCACATTTTTGCACATGGGGTTGGGGTGTCACTTCAACTGTGACCATCATTTACAGCCATGTTTCACACTGTCGGGTGGCTAGCTCTGCAGTGGCTGTTCTTCCATATCACACCGCACACACTCACACCTATGGCCAATTTAGAGTGACCATGCATGTCTTTGCAATGTGGATGTGCAACAAATCCATCAGTGTAGGATCATACTAGGCACAGATCAAAGCACAGCAGTCTACAGGAGACGTTTCTGAAATTACATTTTAGAAAACATTGCATCGTGCATATGAAAATATCTGTATTGTTTCTGTGAAATTATTCTGTGTTGTCCATTATGTACAGACTAAATACACTGGTTACACCTTCAAGACACTTATCTACACATAAACATATCCAAGGATTTCAGGAGATACTTGTGCCTCATGGTAGGTATCAGACATTACCAATTTAGTCTTATCACAGCCCCAAAGAGTTCACAAAGTGCATGGCAGGAGTAGCTGCACATTTTCTTCTGCTAGGTGCAAACTTGTCCATTAACCAGATGATTGGCTTCTTGCTACCTCCTCAGCAGACAAATTTTATGTTCTTGAATAGTCTATTACATTGTTCAATCTTCTGTCATCAAACAGTTTCCCCAAGTCACTGCTTGCTCCTTTGAAGGGAACTTGCTGATGCCAGAAAATAAGTTCATTGAGATCCACTGTCAGAATCAGTGGAGTCAGCTCTTTACTTGACTGTTACATGACCACTGAGTAGTTCTATTTAAGTAAGGGGTATGTAAGGAGCACACCCCCCCACACACCAAAAATTAGTTTGTGGTTCACTGAAAGTGACTTTGGATGAGTTATTTTTGAGGTGTCAGATCTCGATGAATGTTACTTTAGCACATTAACATGATTCCACTTCAGATAACAAGGCTCACCAGTCCTTCCTAATGGAGGAGAACATCAGTAATGTACCAAAGAAAAAAATATATGTTGAAACTAAAAACAATGGGGGAATCTTTGGATACAATGTGCTGTAATTGTTTTCGCTTGATTCTGCATATGAACTTCATCGCACAGTTTTCTTATGTTTATTAGATTGCATTGCCATACTTTGAACTGAATTTATTAGGCCTAAGAAAAAAATGTTTGAAGAGTTTCAGTTTACAGAACAAAATAAACAGTTCTAATTATCAGAATAAAGCAAAACAAAACAAAAAAAATAAGGTTTTAGGTTTAATAAATTATTTTCCTATTGTCATGGGCTTCACCATGCCCTTCTAAAGTGCACTTGGGTTCAGTTGGGGATTGGCACAATGGCTAAGATGTTTACCTCACAAACATGAGGTACCAGGTTTGATTCTTATCCTTGAGAGAAACTGGCTAGGCTTAAAATGGTCCCCAAGGGCAGATTGCTTAGGGCTTGCCTATGAACCTATGCACCTATCACAAATAGGGTTCCTCTGGTTTCAGTCTTGGACTCCTTTGTGTTTGAGGTGTTGGCATAATGGTTATGGTGTTTATGTCAAAAACGCAAGGTATAATTTTTTTTTCTCAACTTTGAAGGAAAATTGGCTAGACTTAAAATGACCTGCAAGGGCAGATAGCCTATTACTTACCTACAAACCTATTTCACAACTTTACAGTGGCAGTTTTTTGGACAAAATCAAAATCCTCCAAAACACCCTGTGCTAATTGGTGATGTACCAGTCAGGTATGAAAATAACAGCCCTACAGAATCCCATCATGCATGGCAGCTATTATCGACATGTTCTGACACACACACACACACACACACACACACACACACACACACACACACACACACACACACACACACACACACACACACACACACACACATATGTGCATGCACGCACACACACACACACACACACACACACACACACACACACACACACACACACACACACACACACACACACACACACACACTCACACACACACACACACACACACACACACACACACACACACACACACACACACACACACACTCACACAAAAACACACACACACACTAACACACACACACACACACACACACTCACACACACACACACACACACACACACACACACACACACACTCACATGAGACTAAGGTAAATGCTTTTTTTCCCAATTACAATTGTATCTCCATGAACAACACATATTTTAATGCATCTTTGTGAACTTATGCAGAAAATGCCTTGTATGGCAAGTCCATAACCCCAACAAAACCAAATTCAGTCATTTCCAAATCCCTCTTACAAGCTTGACATCAGTCTCAACAAATGCACCCGCTCCAGGTTAGGTTGGGGCATTTTCATGACAATGGAACTCAGGTTTGTTAATGTCGCAGGAGTCTCAATTACACAGTGTCCTAGAGTTTCATGCTTTACTGCTTTCATTACATCCAAGTCTTCCTTCTCTGAGATCCTTTGGCTGTATATACAGACAACAAAGAATGTGGTACATCCATTCCCACTACAAACAAACAATGAAGTTATATGACTCGGCTTATCAGCACATATCTAAGGGGAGATCAATGTCTTGATATTGAGACTGAAGAGGTGACCACTTCTCTCCTGTGTATGGTCCATAGACTTGAAAATTGTTAAAAGACCATTCAGTATATGAGTATAAACAGTGACAGATCTCTTTACATTATCATCAAATGCAAACTGTCCCGATTATTAGTCTCTCATTCTAATACTGACCTACTAGGTGAGGAAAGTTTTGGTAGTGTCTTGGCCATAGAACCTGTTGTATGCTTACCTCTGAAAATCCCTCAATCTGAAGACCATTCACAAAGCTCAAAAGTCAAAATCCAGTCTTGCATTGACAGCTCCATATGGGCCCACATAGGTATAATTTCATTTCTACAATTATCTTCATAAGGGCTTCAAACTTCTAGATTTTCAATCACCCATCAGGCTATTCCATACACAGACATCTACACACTGAAGCTATTGACATAGCTTCTCCAATTTCAGACATGAGTAACAACTTCAGTTTCACACTGAAAGTTCTAGAAATTCTGACATCCTTGCAGAAGCATTCTACTATGAAACCATATAGAAGTGGAAGAGATTCACTTATTGGCTGACACAAAAAGGGATAGACCATCAAAGTTCATCTTGACACTATTTCTAATTTTCATGTGGGCCAAGAAATTTCCTAGTAAGTGGTGACTAAGTCAGAAAGGCTTTCCTCAAAGGTACCCTTTACTTAAGATGACCAGTCATAGACCCTGTGCCATCTTGAGACCACTTTATTACAGAAGTCTTAGTAAGACCTGTTTATCCTAGAGATCCAAATAAGACCTCCTTTAAAGCCAGTCTTAAAGGCAGTGGCACTGTCAGTCCCAGTTATCAGAGAAGACTGTTTTCCTAGTAGAGATCACATTAGCCAGAATAATGTCAGAACAGCAGGCTGTTTCAGCAAATTCCTCACACCTGACTTTCTCAAGAAATTGAATGGTGCTTAGGACAAGTCCTTCATTCATTTCTAACAAACTGATGGACTCTAACCTATACTAGTCCATTAACAATCTAGTCTTTTTCCCCAATTACCACAATACTGTGAATATTTTCTCTATAACATGGATTTTGACAGTATATGTATTAATATCCTGTTTCTAGGAGAAGTGACCGCTTTACCTCCTTAGTAGCATAATTGGAATACCTGCTGGTATTTCATTTCAGACACACATACACACACACACACACACACACACACACACACACACACACACACACACACACACGCACATTGTTGTGCTGGATATTGTCAGTGTGAAATAACATGTACTAACAAAAGTCAAGAAAATAAAGCACTTATCTTTTTCTAGCAAATCATGTGACTTCACCAGTTATAATATATATATATATATCTATATATATATATATATATATATATATATATATATATATATATATATATATATATGTTCAGGGGATGTGAGGAGATGTAGCGGACCCCCTCCCAATATCACAAGTGGCAAAGTTCCCTGCATGCATATCTTCAAAAAGTCATATTTCAGACTTTGCTTTCACAGCCACAGTTTGTCCAGGCAAATGCAAAAATCGTCATATTCTTGGCAGAATGAATTTTGAAAGTAAAATCTCACATGTGGCTTTTTGAGGAAAGGTTCCTTAGAAGCTGAAGCTCCCCTGTATCAATGAGTTGATATACATAGCTTCAGTACTGCAGAAACTCTGAGAAAGAGGTAAGTGTACTTGGAATTCTGATTCTCAAGTTTTTTTTTTGAGTTTCATCTTGCATACTCACATTGCCTAATCTTGAAGAGGTTTTGAATCGGAGTATTCACATACAGCCTCATTAAAACATTTGGCAAACCACTAAATAAAGCAGATGGAAGAAGGCAGCAATAATTAAAGTGTGTTGTGACTGCTATTTTATTGCTGAATCAGGCTGCTCTGTGCCTAATACTTATTGACAAGGTCAGACCCTGACACTAATCACTAGCAGTGTGTTACTGGAATAACAGGAAGATGCTTTACATAAATGGAAAGGTCATGAGGTAGGCACTATCTGCAGTGTAAAGCGAGGAGACTGTAAAACCTTTACTCTGGGGATTTTTTTTTTGTTTCTGCAATCTGATGTAAAATGTAAAGTTTTGTACCTTAACCTAATGTCAAGTCACTTATTTGAAAATTCTGCTTTTTTCTACAACTCTAACTTCATTAGAAATAAACCAGTAAGCTAAATTACTTGTAACATACATAATCTGCAATGTAATGCCTAAAAGGCAGTCACTTGCCATATGTATAGTACATCATCAAAAGTTACAATATTGTATTTTATCAGCAATACATACCTACATCTTTGCACAACTGAATTATAAAACATTAATTCTATGTCAGATAAAGATCTTTTTATAAACTATGGCAGATAAAGATCTTTTCATAAACCAAATTTTGAATGAGTCAGCAATGAGTTGCAGGACTTCACCATCCAGCAACACTAATGCAGATCTGAATTCCTGCTTTACCACGTGATGTAAAACCATGATGATGGAGTATGCCTAGAAATACTTTGAAGTACAGCAACCGTTCAAGACCGCAGAGTACATGGTATATCAGGAAAAGAAAATTAGTATTTGAAGCATATTATGCTAATGAACCTTAATACAAAGTGCCATTGTAAGCCAATCACTGCCGAGCTACTGAATGGTTACTCAAGTCAAGTGATGCAAACATTCCAACACCATAACCTGTAATTCAACCATAATGCTGCATGTATGTTAGGTAAAATCTTGTCATATGGTTAGGTTTAGACTTCAAAATATATGTTTGACATGCTGATCTGCTCTAATAATGCTAAGTCCAAACTGATTACTAAAATGGTGATTTAAGTCGCCCCTGTTTACAACTAATATTCCACCAATTATTGGGTTATTGTGAGAGCAAGTGACTTCTAAATAGCTGTTGCTTGAACTGCTGTTCAGATGTTATTATACTAAGCTGCAATAATCGCTGTCAGTCAGATCTTATTGTAACAGGTCCTGATACCAGTGGTGGTCAGATCCTCTTAGGCCGTAAAACCAGCCATTGTAGCATTTTGCTGTTGTATTTACCTGTTATGGGTCCTTGTACCCTAGTATCACTTGTGTTCATATGTTAAATTACTAAACCATGATAATGGCTATTGTATGTATTTGCTAATATATTTAGCTGTTAAAACAGCTTTTTGAATAGTCATTTCAGATCTGTCTAGTCTTTAGTTGTTTTTCTGTGCACTGACTGAAATTCTCTTCTGTTATCTTATTCCCTTTCAAAATAGTTTGGCAGTAGAATAATGACTCTTACATTTCATATCTTCACTAGTTAAAGTTTTCTTGAAGGATGAGGACTTTCATCATAATGCTTCATGAGATCTAATTAGAGAATGCCATCACGGCACATTTTATTATATCAAATAAGAATACTAGTAGAAACACAAACCTTCATGCTCGGTGTTTTCACCCATCTCCATAAGACTCCTTATTTGCCTTAGAACATCTCCACCTATGTTCTGAAAGTGTTACTGCAGGAACTCAGGGTATGCATCAGCACATGTCTATAATATCAGTCTTGTGATGCAGTTTGAGCACTAGGCTTGCCACACACGCTGGAATCTTAACTGTGTAATACCTTAAACCTCCTCTAGTGGAGGGCCAGGTGATATATGCAAATTACCCCTTAAGGATATACCAGTGTTTCAGCTACATGGCTTCTGATTGCCCATAAAGTCTTTATCAGTACATTCAGACCAATAAATATCAAAAGAGAAAAAGAAAAAAGATATGGCTAAAAAATTTTGTGTGGAGGTAAAGCTCTCTGCTGTCCTGATATGGGAATTATGTCTTCCACACCCATCATATACTAATACTGAGATCTGTGTATCCCAAAAAAAGGAGAACTCAATCTTTTTAATGAAATTGCATCAGTCAGTCATTAGTGATGCACATTAGACTGCGGGTAACTAACATCTCAAACATCAGCATGATTCCAGAATACTGTAAATATCCATGTGTACTTCCTATTCATAGACACGGAAAGAGCACATGGGACACACTGATATGAGATGACAACAGATAGATATCCATGTACACTGCCCATTCATACACATGGAAAGAGCCAGTGGGACACACTGATATGATATGACAATGGATAGATATCCATGTGCATTAACTATTCATGCACATGGAATGAGCCTGTAGGACACATCTATATTAGATGACAACAGATAGATATCCATGTGCAGTGTCTATTCATGCACGTGGGAAGAGCCAGTGGGACACATCTATATGAGACGACAATGGATAGATATCCATGTGCACTGCCTATTCATGCACGTGGGAAGAGCAGTGGGACACATCTATATAAGATGACAACGGATAGATATCCATGTGCACTGCCTATTCATGCACATGGAATGAGCCCGTAGGACATATCTATATGAGATAACAACAGATAGATATCCATGTGCACTGCCTATTCATACACACATTAAGAGCCAGTGGGACACACTGATATGATATGACAACAGACAGATATCTATGTGCAATTCCCATTCATGCACATGGAATGAGCCCGTAGGACAAATCTATATGAGATGAGAACAACATTCTGACAGTTCTCAAACACATGCCATAATTGCTGTATTCATGGAACATCTATCATTAATACCTGACTCACCCATTTATGGTACAAGGGAAAATCAAAGCTATTTAAAAAGAATGATTAATTTTTCATGCACCTTTTAAATGAAGAGGGGAGATGAAGGTTTTTTTATTTACTCTAGTGTCATTTCCAGTTTAAAACTAAATATTGTGCCTTCAGCTTTGTCCTTTTTTTCACATATGCATTATAGATTCATTGGTTCATAGGTTGTAACTAGGCTGTCAGTCCTAGGGCTTATACAAACCTAGCCATAACAATTCCATGGGTATTTCTTCCTACAATATTTACTTCCCTGGACCCCTGTCTAGTGGGGTGACTAACGTGATCCCTGGGGTGAATTTGCTATCTCCCATCCAATCATCAAGGTTCTTTTGAAGAGGTGCCTTGCTAGACATGTATGGACAGTCTATTCCAGAGTATGGGGAGTCTCTTGGTCAGGAACCTATCCCTCCAGCATGTTTTGTTCATTGTGAAGACAAGGTTTAAATCCCTGGACAGTGTGGCTCTGAGGGATTGAGATTTCTTTAAGTGGAGCATGTCCAAAATCTCAGGGTTTGACATGGCCTTGTATGTTAAGCAAAGATCACCTCTGAGTAGATGATATGCCACAGACTATAACTGGAGTTTTTTTTAGAAGGTCAACATAGGGCATCTGCTTTTGACCGTGATTCTTTTAGTGAGGAATTTTTTGGACTTTCCAGCTGTTGCAGATGTCTTGTGAGGTACATACCAAACAGGGCATCTTACTCTATAATGGGTCTAATGAGGGATGAGTACAGTGTGACAATGACCTCCTTTTTTCTGGATGAAAAGCCCTTAGTGATGACTGTTGTGGTGATGTGGTTATCAATGGTGAGACCACTGTCCACCTGTCTCCCTAAGTCTCTCATCACACTTTCAGTGTTTAGTGTACTGCCACCTATGTGGTAATTCATGGGTACATGTTTTTTTCCCAAAGGGGATGACTATACATTTCTCAGCATTAAGCTTGAGCCCATGGCTCTGGCACCAAGCATCTGTTTCTGTAAGGCCCTTTTGTAGAATATCCACATCATTTGGGGATTCAATAATGGCTCCCAGTTTGCAGTCATCTACGAACTTTGTTAGCCAGAGTGCCTTAGTGTTGGCCTGTACTTCAGAGAAGTAAACGCCATACATGAGTGGTCCCAGGACTGAACACTGAAGTACTCTACTTGTCACTTTTCTGGAGCTGGCTTTGGAGTCAGCTACTTTTACAGTGTGGGTTCTGTCAGTAAGCCAGTTGGCAATCCATCGAGTGACATAAGAATTTATACCCAGGTTAGTAAGTTTATTTATGATTCCAGAGTGGGGGATGGTGTCGAAGGCCTTGGCGAGGTCCAGATAGGCTGTGTGGATCACCTTACCCTCGTCCACAGCTCTGGAGACTAATTCGAAGAAGTCAATCAGGTTCAGGAGACAAGATCGGCTCTTCACAAACCCAAAGTTGGTGGGATGCAGTGTTTGAAGGTTGCCAATGTCTTTGTTTATAAGTTCCATGATAATGCGTTCCATGCCCTTGCAGATCAGACTCATCCAACTGATGGGACGGTTGTTCCCAAGATCCAAGGTGGATCCCCCCTTGTAGAGTGTGATAACTGTAGCTGTGCACCACTCAGTGGGCACGAAGCCTGAGGTGAGACTATGATTAAACATGACACTTAGGTGAGGTGCCAGTTCATTTTGTAGTTCATATACTACACAGCCCGGGAGGTCATCTAGTCCCATGGATGCTGTATTCTTAGCTTTGGAGAGTGCGGTTTCTACCTGCATGGCCGTGATTACCAGAATTTGACAATCTTTTGGTATTGAGATGGGCCCTTTAGAGGGTGAGAGTGGGGTGAAGTTGGCACTAAATCGATCTGCCAGAGTATTGGCAATATCTTTGGGATCAGTATATTTGATGACATTCTGTTGTAACTCAGAGCAGATCTGAGCATTGCCATTTAGATTCTTGACATAACTATAGAATGCCTTTTGGTTGTCTTTGGAATCTTTGGCAATTTTATTTTTGTAACTAGCTTTGGAGAATTTTATGAGGGATCTCAGCTTCTTACTGAGGCTGGTAAGAGAGTTTTTTGCATCCTGGGATTTTCTTGTTTTCTGCAACAGTTTCTTCCTTCTGTTGTATAGTTTGTTTATGGCAGGGGATCACCAGATTAGCTTCCTTTTTTTGGAGTAGACCGTCTTGGTTCTGTTTGGGATGGCAAGATTCATGCATGAGTGGATTTGCTCATACAGTGCCTTAGTGTAGGATTCAGCAGTCAAACTTTCAGCTCCCGTCTGCATGGGTGTCATGAAGTTTGTCACTTCTGACTTGAGTAGCATAAAGTTGGTTTTGGAGAAGTCTTTTTATGGAGGTTTCCTTACTGGGGTGTGGGGGTGGGATGTGGATGCCAAGGGTGATTAGCTTATGGTCAGACCTGTCCAATGAGGGGGTGACCACTGGTGTGGAGCATCTATCTCCCATGTTGGTAATGACCAGGTCTAGGATATTGGAGCCCCTGGTGGGACAATGGATTAGTTGATCCAGGGCATTGGAATTTATGAATTCCAAGAACCGCTAGGAAAAGGTGTTAGTACCAGAGTTTCCCAGTTAATTGCAGGGTAGTTGAAATCACCCAGTATTAGAGTGTTTGGTTGTATCTTAATATTTTCCAGTATGTTTAGAAAGGTGCAGGGAGAAACTTGGAGCATGGTGGGGGATCTGTAGCAAGCTACAATTTGGATTGCGGACTTACCTAGTGTTAGTTGCACCTGGAGAATTTCAGATGCATTGTGTTGGACAACCAGCCTGGATGTGTGAATTTCCTTGGTGTATGCAGACACTCCTCCACCTTTTGTATTTCTGTCTTGGTTTGGTGGCCGAAAAGTGTGGTAAGAGTTGTAGCCTGGTATTGCAGGGATGCTCTCTGGAAACTTGAACCAGGTCTCAGTTACTGCACAGATATCGATGTTCTCCATTTTTAGGAGTTCCTCGAGAGAGTGCATTTTGAGGTTTAGACTTCTAGCATTGAGTAGCATTACCTTCAGATTTTGCATGCTTGTACAGCTATAGTGATGGTTTTGTCCTTTGAACCTTGCCTAAAAAAGGCACTATAGGGGTGGCAAGAGCTTTAGCCAGTAACCTGAATCCCAGGGACGCAGATGCAGACCATCTCTGGCAAAGCATCATGGTTTGTCGATCATGTCTTCCCAGGCAGACAGATACTGGATCCCCTTTGAATGACACCAGAAGCTTTGCCAATTGTTGAAGTCAATCATTTTGTCCTTATACTGTGGTACCATTCTGGGCAAAGGCAGGATGCTACTCAGGGCTAGGGTCATACCAGCCTGGGCTACATGATCCAAGAGCTCTTCCATGTCTCTTTTCATGTAGTCCAGGGAGGTATGTCTCAAGTCATTCACTCATATTTGTACTTGTGGAATGACTGAGCCCATGCGTTATGTGGCGGATCCTGGCACCCAACAGGCAGCTGACTGTAATTTTCTCCTTGTTCAGCCTGGTGAGTGGCCAATCTTTGAAATAAGAGCAGTTAGTTTTCTACAAAATGATTTTTGCATCATTGATTCTGAACATCAGTTGTTTATCTGCTCACTATCAATAATGATGTATTTTTGTATGCATAAGCTTTATGTATGATTATCTAATTACTTAAGCTATTTGAGTTTAATTTCACAATCCATTTCTGACATTTTTATACAATGATAGATACATGCACACACACACACACACACACACACACACACACACACACGCACACACACAGGTGCTAATACATACACAACACGTACAATATGCACACTTGTGCAAGTGCATGAACAGCACACACACACAGGTGCTAATACACACACAACACGTACAATATGCACACTTGTGCAAGTGCATGAACAGCACACACACACACACACACACACACACAGGTGCTAATACACACACAACACGTACAATATGCACACTTGTGCAAGTGCATGAACAGCACACACACACACACACGCACACACACACACACACACACACACACACACACACACAAGTACTTATACACACACAACAAGTACAACATGCACACTTGTGCAAGTGCATGAACAGCACATACACACACACACACACACACACAAACACACACACACACACACACACACACACACACACACACACACACACACACACACACACACACGTGCTTATACACACATGACACGTACAATACCCACAGTTGTGCAAGTGCATGAACAGCAGACACACACACACACACACACACACACACTCAAACACATGCGCGCTAACACAAGTGCACACATACTCTCATACACACAGACACACACACACACACACACACACACACACACACACACACACACACACACACACACACACCATACACACACACACACACACACACACACACACACACACACACACACACACACACACACACTTGCACAAGCACACGTACAACATGCACACTGAATTCTGTGTGCTGTCATGCAGCATGTAAGATGCAACTGATGTTATTATGATATGTAATTTGGATGACACATTAATTCACCTTATTATTGACTGTCCTATATTTGTAACAGTGAAGTTGTGGCACAACATGAAATATGTTACCTAATGAGATGTCTTTGGCACAACATGAAATATGTATGTTAAAAATTCCAGGGAAGCTCACATGGCTAATTAGCTTTACACATGTCCCTGGATTGAGGTATTCACATGCATTTGTTTCAAAGGCCAGACTTTCAATAAGGTTTCTGTTGAAGCAAATTATCTATATTACAATATTTCTTCCCCCTCATACAGACAGATTTCTATAACACTGAGCTCATGAACTGCAGGAGGAGGGAGTAAGCTGTCATGGCATAAACAACTATTCTTAGAGAATCTGAGCTGCTGAAGAAATACTTCCTTTCAGGCTTTGGGCTTCCATTTGTGATGCTTTAAGTAGTAATTAAGAGAATAGTGCACTATTGAAAGGGATAACTCAAACAGTATGGATCCTGATGTGACTTTTTGTCCCCAGGGCTACTAAGCTAAATGACCTGGTTCTGACGGTTGTAGAGGATACTGCAATGAGTACATCTGAGAATGCTGCTCTAAGGGCTTTCATAGACACTTGTACCTCCAAAATGGCTTTTTTGGAATCAGAGGTAATATGCAAGTTGACAAACTCCAACAATATTTCTCAATGATGGATGCCCATGAGACTGAACTCTCTAGGTTAATGCTGGGCTGTGTCAGCATGGAGGTTTGTAGCTGCAGAAATAACAGTTCTGAGTTGTTTACAGGAAGGTGTGGAGAAATGAGATATGTTACAGTTCCTACAATGCGCTCTTTTCAAAGGCTTTAAATCTTAATAATCTCTCATCACTACAGATGGAGAGAGTGCATTATTCTTTACTTCCACAAGCAAACTTGGCAATTCCTCAAGGCCAGTTATCATTTGGCTACTCAACAAAAGGGATAAGCTATGCATCCTTAGAGCACCAATGGAAGGGAACTCTTTCACAATGAGTGGATGTTCATCACTGTTATTTCAGGACTTTTCTCTTGAACCAATAGCATTGCAGAAAGCCTTCTCAGAGGTGAGAGCCCTGTGTTATAAAAACAATTTAGCATCTAGACCTAGATTCGTACTGTACTGTATAACAAATGGAGAAATCAGGCGATGTCTTTTCAGAATCCAGAACAAGCCCTCCAATTTTTACAGAGAAAGTTACTAAAATCTGTGCTTAATAATACCAACACTTCTGGTTTGCCAACAACAAATTCTGACTGTGTGGAATGAACCAAATATAAAAAAGAGCCTGGGGAGGATGATGCTATGTCCACTGACTCACTTTTAGCTTGTATAGGCAGTGCTTCCTCCAGCAGAATCATGTGACACAGGGAAGAAGGAGCTAATCTGTTATCTAGGAAATCTTCTGCCAAGAAAGTGTTCCCAGATAATGACCAAACTAATAATTATTTACCCCCCCCCCCCATTCTCTGCAAGCATCACTGAGAATATCAGACTAGGAGCCTGTTTTTGTAGATGAAGAACCTTCAGCTAGTTCAGTTACAATGGTGCCCTCAGGAGTATTGAAAAAGTTTGTGCAGCAAAAAAAAAAAAAAAAGGAAGTGCTAATGATGGGGAAAATAGGGCCGACTGGAAGATGAGGAGCTGTGGAGTCTCACCAGGATATACTCCCTTCTTGTGGTGCTGTTGTTGTCTGTAAGGTACTAGTAATATTGGGAATAATACTGCACACTGAACCCCTCAGAAATAGCACCACTTTACACACTGCCAAGAGATATATTATATTGATCTCAAACTCTACATTATGTTTAGTAGAACTTTGTTTAATTGTACATAGTTTTGTTCAAAGCTATAACGGTTATCTGTTTCACTGTCAACATACATGGTTTAACTTTACTTTAACCTGGCTAAAATCTAATAGAGTTGATATATTTTCTACAAAGAAGTTGGTAAGCTTCATGGACATGTTTTAAAATCTTTCTGGAAGGGCACATGCTTTCGAATCGTGAATCTAAAAGCTAAGTAAAGGGTGTTGCTAGGGGTGAATTCTTCATTGGGATAGACTTTGTAAGAAAAGAAACAGAGGATAGGTAGACAATGGGAAGATTTAATATGGCATAGGTAGAAATTATTCTAGGGCTGATATATGGCCTGTACGGGACAACTCTGACATCTTTGTGAGATTCTTTAGTGAGCTTAATTCTTGACATAATATAAATTCTGAAATCCTTATGGCAGAGAACTTTAACACAACCATGAATTCAATGATAGACAGGAATAATCCTGTTGGAACATCACAGCAAAGTCCAGAGCACTGAGAAGTATGTCTGACACCGTGGGCATAGTTGATACATGGAGGTTCCTTTAACCCCAAGATATAGAATTCACATACTCTTCTCATCAAGGAGTTTATTCTAGTATGTTAGATTACTTCCTAGTATCAAAATACTAGGTTAGGGATATTCACAACACCAGGATCATCCAAGCCCCACATACAGACCATAAAGCAGTTGTTTTAGCTATGGATATCAAGAAGGTGAAAAGTAAAGATAGACTAGATCCCTTAATTTTTAAGAAAAAGGGTCTTATATCTTATATCAAGGGAAAGTATGCAGGACAACTTATAATGTAATCTGCCCAGAAAATATTATCATTTATTATGGTAGGATTCAGTTGAGTTGGAACTCAAAACACTTTGCTAATGGGCCAATGCACAAATGCTTGACAAGTGAGATAGGGAAATAAGCACTCTTGAAGAGGAGGTAAAATCAGTGTGGCAAAACAGCAAAAATTGTAGGTTTCAAGGGAAAGACAAAGTTCAAGTCTATAATGGTTAAAAAAAACAGCTTTAAATCTAGTGATAAAGAAATGTGCTCAGTTGTACTAAGAAACCAATCTACAGCTGGGCTGATGAAACCAAAGTTGGGAAACAATTGTTCTACAAGATTAAGCAGTGCAGAGTGCTGCCATTATAGCAGGGGTCAGACCTCAAAAGGGAACGAACATTGTAGTATCGCCTGAGGATATAAATAGTAAACCTTGCCAGTTCTATGACCAACTTTATAGTTAAGATAGATCCCAAACCAATCTACAGGAATAGATTAAAAAGTTCTTACAGAAGCTTAGTATTCCCCAACTGCCTGTTGAGGGTCAGATTGCACTTTTAGCATCAGTGGCCATATGGAAGTGTATAAGGCTGTTAAAGAACTCCCATCAGATAAGGCACCAGGACTAGGGGGCATCAGTAGTGAACTTTACAAGGAACTACCATACTAATTGCTCCCTGCTTTAACAGAGCTATATCAGACCTTTCAAAAAGATGGTTGTCAGTTATAACAGTCCTCCAAAGCCACTTTAATCACTTCTTTCTTTGTTTAAAGTTGATGTTAAAATCTATGCGACGATCATATCTAACAAAATACACCTCTAGCTCCTGACCTGGGTACTTCTATCATAGAGTGAGGTTTACAAAAGTGACCTACAGGTCTTAATGCAAGAGTTATGCAATATCCCAAAACCAGCTGTAGCCATTGTGGTCAGATTTGCTATGATGTTTAGTCCATAATCATGTCAATATTTATGGCAAGTTTCTGAGAGTATATCATTCCCTCCAAAGCTTATACTGGTCATTCAAGCTTTGCATTACCAATCCCTGGCCAGGGTATTGACTAAAAGTATGCATTACCTGCACTTTCTATTGCAATAAGGTACCAGGCAAGGCTATATGTTCTTCCCGGCATTATTTAGGTTATTTTATTTATTTATTTATTTATTTATTTATTTTATTAATTTTACATTTGTTGACTGGGCTAGTCTAACTGGATACATGTCCATTTTCAGTAGATGCCCGGGGAGAAAAGCGCCAAGACACATACAAAATTCAATATAGAATGTCGTAGCAGACCAGACTTAAAAAAAACCAGCTATTGTTACATAAAAAAAAAATTGTTATTAAAAATACAAAATACATTACTCATAATAAGCATAACATGAGCATTAAGCAGCAAAGGGTAATGTACAAGAGAGGGTACTATATACATAAATTTTATTTGCAATAACACGGTATATTGATTCTTTAAGATAAGACTATAAAGATGTAGAGTGATTATTAGTGTGAAGGAAGAAAGTTAGCCAGGGTTAGTACAGGAGCGTAGCCAGTGTGTATTGAGAAATAGTTTTAGATTCTTTTTAAAAAGTGAAAGAGAAGTCTGAGATATGAGTTCAGTGGGTAGTAGATTCCATAGTTTTCCAACAGTATTAGAGAACAGGGAGTCACCTGCATAGTTGTTGGATCTGGAAGTATTGATCAGTAGTTTGTTTGAAGAGCGTATGTTCTTGAGATTATTGTAAGGGGTTAATGAGGCTAGTGAGTATTGGAGTATTGGTGGGTTGATACAGGGTCTTGTGGGCTACAGCAAGCTGGTGAAATTGAAGCTGGTTAAGAAATTCTAGCCAGTCTAGTTGTTTTGATTAAGACAGTGATGACTTCTGAAAGGAGAGCCTGTAGCAAATCTAACAATATTATTATAGGATGTTGCCAGTTTGTTGAGGTCATTTTTAGAAACATTAGTGTATATAGGTGAAGCATAGAATAGAGTGGAGATTAAGTGAGTTCTGGCTATAGCGGTCCTAGCTACTGGTCTAAGAAAGGGTTTGATTCTATAAAGGGATCCCAGTTTTTTGTTGACTGATTTTATTGCACTGTTTATATGAGTATCAAAGTTGAGGTTGTTATCTATTGTTATTCCTAAGAGTTTAGTGGTTAGGTCGGTTGAAATAAGAGTACCATTATTAGATGTGAGTGTAAAATGTATAGGGGTGGACTTTTGGGTTGGTGTGAAGAGTAACAGTTTACTTTTTTGGGGGTTTAGGAGGAGGCAGCAGTTTGAGAACCATTGTTCTACAGTACTGAATGCTTTTTGGGTAAGAGACTGAAGTTCAGTTTGAGAAGTGGCTAAACAGGTTATAGTAGAGTCATCTGCATATTGAATGCAGGTGGTGTGTGGAATTGCTGCTTGGAAGACATTAATATAAATGGAAAATAGGAGTGGGCCTAATATGGAGCCCTGCGGAACACCAAGGGAAATGGGAAGGTGATTAGATAGTTTATTTTGCCAGAGTACAGCCTGCTGTCTGTTTTCTAGGTAAGATTTATTGAACCAATGAATATTTTCTTCAAACAGGTCAGACAGATGTCCAGATGAAAACTAATGGGAGAAAACATATAAATTCTGACATTTGCAGATAACTGTCTATTACTAACAAGTAACACAGCTGAAACCATAATAGGGAAACTTTATGCAAATTCTCTGCAGTTTCATGTTTACATGTGAAATTAAATAAAACCTTATTACACCCAGTGAATGAAGCAGCCATAGACAAGACTGGAAGGGAAAGGGCATCCCAGTCCTTTCATGTTTACTAACTAACACCCTAAATATTTCAGTAAATGCCCACTACAAGTAGTAAAAGTCAACTTGGTACCTTTATGGTTTAACACATTCCTCTGGGTTCACATATGGTGCAAATATAAATTTGCATTTAATAAGGTCTATTGCAGCTGTGAAAATTTTTATATCACCTTTTTATTCTAAATTTTCACCATATAGCTGTCCAAAAACAATCTTCCACACTTAAATATATAATAAATATGTTAAATCAATTACTTTGGGGTAGAAGGTGCCAGTATATTTCTAAAGAAATCACATATGCACTGATGGATAGTTCAAGTCATGGTACCCCTGCTGAGTTAAGTATTCTAAGGCTTTTTTATTGTCTAGACTCTTTAATTTGTTTACGTTGGACCTATGCTTTTGGGCCATTACAGTGTGTAGAATTATGTTAGCTCAACACCCTGGTGTTTTAGATAGTTCAACTGACTTAAGTTGCATATATAAAAAATGCTATAGATTGGCTAATATACAGTTTATATAGTAACATAAGACACATCTCATTTCTTATGCTAACATTTTTAAACATGTATCCCATCTTATGCATAGTTTTATTAATCAGTTGAGCATGTATGTCAAGGAAGAGATAAGGGCAGTCATGGGTTTTCCCTCACATCTTTTTACTGGATTATGTCCTTTTGATGATGTTCTAGTAGACACACAGGTGAATGAACTGCAGTCTTTAGAAAATACATTATATTGCAATTGTCATGACTGTAATGTATACCTATGTTATGTACCCAGTCTTCAGACTAACTCATATAAGAACTTAAATATTCAATGTCAGCTTAGTTTTGTGCAATGACCCGATCTTACCATCATCTGTATACTTATTTATCCTATGTGCTTTATATCTAGAAAGGGAGGCAAATACAATACTAAATAACACCAGTCCAAGAAGTGAGCCTTCTGGAACACCAAGATATTTAGGAAGAGAGTCAGAGCTTGCACCCTGTATGGTTACACATTAAGATATGTCAGCTAATCATAACATGATCCATTTTACCAAGAATATACTGATGTTAAGCTTGATAAGGCTTTGGTAGATTACATTGTGAGGAAGGGAGTCAAAGGCCTAGGCTAAATCTAAGAAAATGACTGCACATTAAAGACTTGGATCCAAGGTTTAGTAACTTGATCATAAAAACTTAATAAACTTGTCAATGTAGGCGTAACTTTTACAAAACCTTGTTGTTCTAAGGCCAAAGTTAATGATATATGTGTTATTGTTATTTCAGTAATGCATCTTTCAAAGCATGTACTCAGAACAGAAGTGTGGCTAATAGGTCTATAGTTGTTAGCATCACATCTGCTACCTTTATATATATATATATATATATATATATATATATATATATATATATATATATATATATATATATATATATATTTAAGTTATAGTAGATGTTTTCTATGAGCTAAGAACTAATACTTGTTTATAACAGCTTGATAAATATGTAATATTGGTAGCAAGTGATTTTAAATTGGTAGTAAGTACATGGAGGGGATCAAATCAGGACCCATAGAAGTTGAATTATTTATTTTAGTAAAAACGCTATCATCACCTGAGATATAACAGGGAAGTTGAACTATCAGTAATTACAATGTTAGTTGATATTCTGTCAAAAATAGATCTAATATCAAACAATGTTGTATAGTGTTGGTTGAACAGGTATGCTATCTGCCAAAGAATGTGCATTATACTGTCTTCAGATTTTATAGAGTTTACTGGCTGATAAGAATTGTTAATAATATTGCTTTACTTATAACATCTTTTCTTTTTATTAGTATCCACAGCAAGTTTGTTTTCTGAACTTATTTTTATCATTTTTCTTAAGTGATCTACTGTTGATATTATTAAAATTTCTCATTTGCGGTTGTTGGATTTTTCTTGTAAACCTTCTATTTCTTTTCCTTTTTTATACAGTTTATGAAGGCCCAAATTCCACTTAGGAGAAAATATATTTTTTGTGAACTATACTTATACGTAACTGTGGATTCAATGTTATTAAGAAGTAAATCATGCAGACTGTTTATCCAAAATTTAATTTGTGATTCAATAGTCATGAGTTCCAATCTGTTAACTGTACTTATTCTATTAAATTCTAGAGCTGAGTCTTTCATAATTATATATTTTTATGAATATTTAGTGCAGGAGTCTATATTTTAACTGAAACTTCAATGAGTTGTGATCTGAAAGTCTGAGGGGTGACCCGGTTATTAAGTTATCAACAATACCAGGGGTGTTGGTCAGAACCAGGTCAAGAATATTTGTCCCTCTAGTTTTTATAATGACAAGTTGGGTCAGACCTTATTGTAATATGATATCAAAAATTGTCCTTTGTAAGCAGTTTTTGTAGAGAGATTTGCTCAAGAAATACCAAGGTAAATGAATTTGCCAGTTAGTATAATGTCTTTAATAGGTAAGTTATGATATAAGAGGTGAGATAATCCTAGTATTTAAATGCATCCATACTGGGACTATGGTAACAAAGAAGAATTCTCAAGGATTTACTAGATAATGGATCAAAAACTTGAAAAATAACACATTCAATCTCAATTACATTTACATGTGATTGTTATGAATCCACAATGTTACTTCCCGGATCCTGGTGTGCTCTCTGAGGCATTTGTATTTTGTGTAATTTGGAGCATTTACTTTATTTACCTTCAAATCCTAAATGGTATGATGGAATTGCCATACCACTGGGATTTTCTCTTTAACTTAACATTTTCCCAATTATTTACTTGATGTCCACATAATGCAATACTGTTTTGACTGCATATGTTCTGATATTTTTCTCTCTTCATTTAGTTACAAAGGTAGTCCTGTGAAGTTTTGTCTTCTCAAAAAGTCTCTTTGACTTTGATTCATGTTAGACATCAGCTGCTAAACTGTCTTTAATGGTAAATTTAATATTTTTTTTCCTAGAAAATATAGTTAATACATTTTCCTTCCATTTGTGGTTTATAGCATCTTTCCACAACATCCCACACAGTGTTTGCAAAGGAGTGACATTACCTCTCATTCCCTTGGCCATCCCATATGATCATCTGTGACTGAAAGCCCTCACTTCAGAGACCTGGCTTAGTAGACATCCATTAGCTTTCTAATATTCATTTATGACTAGAATTCCAAGTACAGCATACATCCTGTGAAAAATAACAATAGACTAGTTAGTTATCCATTGGTTTTCTAAAATTCATAACTAGAATTCCAAGTACATCATGCATCCTGTACAAAAAAAATCATAGAAAACATGCAGTTTTGCCTGTACACAAATTAAGAAGTATAGAGTTGTTTTCCAATGTTGACTTAAACAGTGCTGTTATTACAAAGGAAATGCTCTTGAATGACATATAGGAAATGGAATGGCAGAATTGGCCTTCAGTAATAATCTTAACCACTCTCTTCTGAAGGATCTAGTGAAATCGGCACAAACTGTTCACTTAAATTTTCCGTAAACTCATTGACATTATACTATGGATATGGAAGTCCTACGATTGTCTTCAGCATTTGAGATACTTTGCCTTCATAGAGGCCTGAACAGTAAATAAATAACATACAAGATTAATTGTAGAGGAACAAACAACTTATGCTGATGCCTATTGATTCTGAGTGTTTGTTAACAAAATTGTTGGCATGAGAAAATGATCACTAGGAATCTCTTTGATTGTTGCAAGCTTTTGGACCCTACAGTCATTGCATTCATATTGTTTCTAGAGTTTAGCAAATGGTGAAGTTCCTTTCACCCACCTACAGCTGTCACAACCCAGGGAATCTGATCCACATTTTACTTTCAGAGAGTAACCATCTATTGGCTTTTCCCGGTTAGGGGTCGCCACAGCGGAACTCCAGTCCGCTAATGACTGGCAGTAGATTTTTACATGCTGGCTTGCCGGGCCTAATGCACAACCTTCAACGAAGGAATGCCCATTCACATATGTCGACACACAGAAGACAACTGAGAATCGAATGTGCAACGTCTAACTGTGAGGCGACAACGCTACCGCAGCACCAAAACTACCACAGTAACAGACTACAAGGAGTAATGGTCTCCATCCATGAATGTGCACTCTACTCAGACACTCCAGTAATGCACATATTTATTTATCTATTTATTTTACATTTGTTTACCAGGAAAGTCCAACTGGGATAAGATTCATTTTCAGAGGAGGCCCTGGGAGAAAAGCTCCACATACAGAGATTATACAAAAAACTTATACAAGAAATTACAGAAAACTTATACAAGAAATTATACCAAAAATATACAAGACATGCATATGCTACCTTTTACTCTGCCAGGCAATACCCAATAAAACCCAACCAGTCCCTTACCCCCACTGCAGGCCATTCTGCTTCTAGTGAGTCTGGTAAAATATTGGAGAAGAGACTAAGCCAATCAGCTTCAAGACCATAAAGTTGCAGTTTATAAATAGAGGTTATTCAGAAGGGCACTGGAGGATCTCAATATTTAATATGGTTGCTAACAGTATAGTGAACAGCATGGACCAGAACTCCCTTTCAGGTGTTATCACTGTTGGCCTTTCCTGGCCATTCACTTCACTGGAACACTTTCTCCTTCATCAAGACTGTCTGTATGTTTGACTTGCAAACTGTGTTTCTGAATAGTTTATATACTGCTCAAAGAGTCACATCTCCAAGATCAGAAGTAGAAACTCTGTACATACTGATCCCCTTTGGGTACATGCAGTTTCTACCTGAGGCCATTGTCTTCAAACCAGCTGTCTGCAAAGCTGTTAGACCTATGCAGCCATACTGTATGCTAATACCTTGCTGGCATAGCTTTCCTTCTACTGCTGGACAGGTTAAATGTTACCTGTAGTGCAACTTTGGAAGTCTCATTGACTAGTAAACTAAACCAACAGAAGCCCAAAAACAAACTGTATGGCACACTTGACAAACATGAGCTGGTTCATGGGATAAGGAAATTCTATGGCATAAAAGGACATGGATTGACACTATGGAAAACATCCATTACTTTATGATTTGAATTAGCTAATCGGTTCATTGTCTCTCTGTCATTTCTGCCAAAGGCTAAGGTGGCTGCTTACAAAATATTTGCAAAAGCGTTCTATTTCCTACCTAGTGTAGGACCTTTATTTAGATGATGATACTTTCTCTGAAACAAGTGGGAAAAAAAGCACAGGTGGATGTAAATAAAGTGCAACTTCAGACTTCGGTCTGTGTGGACTGAACATGTATGTTGAAGACAGAGAGAAACACGTTGGCTACCTAATATTTATCGATGGTCACTAACCGGTGTTCTGTTGGTACTTAAACTTTTTCATCTTCATTATCAACTCTTCCACATGCCTCAGAGTGTGACGCTCAGAACTCATAGCACTAAACTTTAAAACTCTGCAGTAGCTCATATTTGTACAGTGTATGTATGTGTATATATATATATATATATATATATATATATATATATATATATATATAATATGCGTTATTCTTTGCTACTGTACACATCAATGTTTGCCACTTACCTGATGTAAATTAACATAAATTCAAGTAGTAAAAGTAAAGTTAAGTTTAGTCAAGTTTGTATCCTGCTGGCAAATTGCAAAAGTGGTAACTGATACAAGAGTATTTAACACCAGGGGCATCGATCAGTCCTTGCTGGAAGTACATTAAGCAGTAGTTCAAACAAATGGATATCTCAGGGTATCTGTATGCAAAGATGATCTATGTGTTCTTCTTGTTTTCCTTCAGAATGGCTAATTTTGTACACCCTTCAGTAAATATGCTGATATTCTTTACTCTACATCAATATTCATGTATTCCTGAGTGACTGTTGATTGCTCTGCATTTCGCTCGCCCTGTTTTTAGAGAACTTGGCCTCCTGTGTTAAATTCTTTTTCTCTCTTTGTAATGGCACCCTGCATTAAACATGCATGAAGCTACTTCAGTTTTCTCATTTGCCTGGATGTGAACACTTGTTTATATGCATTGTAAAAGTCATTAACCAACTCTTGAAAAGCATCATGTATATTGAAGATATAAATATACAGCCTAACATAATTTAAACAGCCAGACAGCACTGTTAGGTAGCTTTTGAAGTGCATTCTGTCATAGCATCTTGAGAGATTTAGATGTACTTCAAATAAATAGTGTACTTCCACGCCCTTGAGAACACATGAGGCATAAAGCTTAAGCAGGTTATCCAGAGAACACAAGTTGATACAGTGTTACTAAGTGCTAAGCTAGCAGTAAAAAGGAGTTTTTGTTATTCTTAACTGTTTGGTCATGAATTTTGCAGGAGAGTCAAGCAGCTTTTCACACAAGGCATAAATATTTTCTTTTGCATTTACATACTGAATAGATTAGGAAGGCCCAGAAGAGACAATAATGGTATATAACTAGAAAAGTAAGAGAAAAATGACAATTGAGGCATTTTGTTTTATGGCTTTTACAAACACACTTCTACATATTCCCTCTGTATTACATTAACTAATAATAAGCCATGCATTTGGTCAGAGGGTGATTTTTTGGCATTGCTCGTTGTGTAGCTGTTAAACTGACCCTTCTAATACTAGGGCTGTTATCATTCAGAGACTAAAAACAGTTTTGTTGATTCAGACCTAGCACAGTAATATCAGTTGTAGCAGTTTGCACAGACTTACAAGCTACTGGTCCAAAAGGAGAGCTGTATATGGAGAAAGTGATACATCTAATGACTCTAGTAATGATGAGTGAAGTATGTATGCAAGTCAGAAAAGCAAAATGATGAACAACTGCTACTGCCCTGCCTTCTCAACCATTATAAAACATATAGAAGACTGCATTCCCCCCAGTCATCAGGTACCAAATCATGGGCCATAAAATCTATTGCTGGCAGTTCTAGCCATATTAATCTCACAGGATCGAAACTTGAGTCCCTTGTTGGTTAATGATTTCATTTCCTTAAATGAGTTAATAAGAATTAACAAAAGGCTTCTTTATGATGGCTAATTCTGGAAAACAGCTCAATAAAATAATTGATTTTTTTTTTATTTTATAGTAGGCACTACACGTAATTGTCTTTGACAAATATATGGAGAATGAGGCGCCCTAATAAAATCTCACAAGTGCATGGAGAGGATGAAAAATATAGCCACACAACATTTGAAGGCCAGAGCTAAACTTCAAAATCTGGAAGAGAAAGGCACAATCATGAAATACAATGCTACTATGCATCTTCCTGAAATGACAAATCTTTCCCACATTCATCTGTTATCATAGACTGCATCTGCGGCCCAATATATTGGCTCCCCACACAGAAAGAATTTGCCCCCCCCCAAACTAAACGCCAGACCTGCCTGCACTAGCAGAAACTCAGTATAGTCATTAATGTCCATATTAGCTACATTAGGAGTTGCCCCTACACAGATAATTTTTTTACTTGTCTTTTATTTTTGACACCGGATATACCCTGCTCCCTAGTGCCATTTTCTGCACTTCTGAACATGTAAGTACCCAGACTACCTGTAATCTGAAGAAAGTAAATATTGAGAGGGACACAATTTAATGATATTATGGGTTTATATTCATGTATACTGTGCTCACTTTGCAAGTACTGAAACTTAGGTACTTGAGTATATTTTTCTTTAGGTATGGTTTCATAGCTATGGTTCAGAACAATGTGTATTTGTTGAATATAGGTACACTATTGTGTCTTGAGGATTGCCACAATATAGACAAAGGACAAGAAGCATTTATGCTTAATTTGCATTGTTGTTCTTTCTACAGGTGTGATGCCATATTAAGTATAATAATGTAATGGAGTGCATGGGAGTAAAGCACCCTACAAAGGAAGTAAAAGAAGGCTTGGCACCTTCTAATAACTACAGTATCAATCGTTGTGTATGAGTGTTTTGAGTAGCAGGCAATCAATCAGATATAATAAGCCCATTAAAATATTATATCCGCATTAGAGAAAACAATCCACATTGGCTTCCTTGACATAACCAAACAATTTAAGGGTGGACATTCTACCTTAATCACCACTGTCATGTTTGGATAACTTTATTGTTAATAAAATACCACAATCCATTATACAAGGCTGGCTGTATAAAATTTCCATGGCCCCAAGAATGTCAAAATAATTGTATTACATGCAGTAATGGTGCAACACAGAAAAAAAAATGACTTTTCGGATATAGCAGATAAATGACAGGCTTCAACACCTTTTAAGAATATAAGACTGTTTATTTGAGTAAGCACAAAAAAATCCATGTCTGGCCATAAGAAGGAAAAAAAGCAAGGCTGTCAAAAACAAAAAAAAATTATCTTTAAAAGCAGGCTAGGACTCCAATAGAAGAACAAATTAACTAACTTGGGCAAAAGGGTGCTCTCAGTATAATGAAGTACATGATTCAGGGATTTGTCTTCATTGTTTCTGCTTTCTGTAAGTGCTGACAGTTTCCGGACAGGAATCCTGGTCATATGGACCTTTCAGAATCTGCCTTCTTCTTTGTACCACCCTCCTCTTGCACTCCAGTATCTTATTTATGGCCATTTTCTGTTATGGGCATTCACTCTTAGGGAGAGAGAGAGAAGAGAGAGAGAGAGAGACAGAGAGAGAGAGAGACAAAGAGAGAGAGAATGAGAAAGACAGCAACAGTCATGATGGTGGAATTATATTCTCAATGTTTGCGATAGCCATTCCAATAAACTACTGATTAGCTTTGATATGGGGTGGTGTGCAACAAAAGGATGCAGTCATGTTGGAAGGCCCATCACAGAGATGACATCTTTACCATGTACCAGGAGCATGGTTAGCTTTCTTACTTTAGTTTCGTCTAGTACATCAAAGGGATCATACAAAAGATAGACGCTAGAAAACCAAATATACTGGTCCATGAAAAGAAGACAAAAGTAGCATTGATCATTGAAATCACCACATCTAGTGACTACAGTGTCTTGCGTACAGAGAGACACAAAGTCATAATATATCAGGATTTGCAGGCAGAAATAAGAGCAATGTGAAGAAAGATACCCTGACAGTTCCAATAGTAGTAGGAGCAATGGGTATTATAAAAAAGAATCTACAAGTATATTTAGATGTGCTACCAATACATATAAGTCCATATGAACTGTAGAAAGAGTCATTACTAGGCACATTGCAGGTGCTGCAAAGAATACTTCTGGTTGACATCAAAGATTAAAACAATACTAATTTCAATTACTTTAATTGTACTTTGGCTTAGGAATTGGGTCCATTCTTGTCATGGTATTAGAAACCCAAAAGATTTGGAGAAATTGAAAAAAGTATTGCATCATACACTTTCCACCAAAAATAAAATATCAGGCCATTGGCAGCTTCATTCTATTCCTCACCTGATCCTACCAGACACTGAGGTATTTTTCTAAACCTATGGCACAGTGACACAGATACCATGCCCAGCAATAACAGGTGCAATTCTTAATGGTGCATTTCTCTGTATACGACAACAAGGAGTGGACAGACAAACTTTTATTAGTGATTGACTATTTAAATGATTAAGCATGCAAGACAGGAATGGAAGATTTGCTTTCCACAGAATCTGCCTTAGTCATCTAAGTCATCCCCTCTGCAGATTCCTCTGCAGGATCCTCTCTGTTCCTAATTCTTTGTCTTATTGGATACAGGCATTCTTGAACCCACTTGGGCTTAGGTTCATAGCTTTAATTGTCGAGTTTACAAACTCTGGCTTTCAAGAAGCTTGAATCCTATAACTTCACACTGATATTTTCTGCCACTGTGTGCCTGAATTAGAATTATTTTTGAAGGACATTGATTTATGCATCTATTTGCAATTTTAATTCCATTTGCTAACCAAGAAAATTAGACTGAGCTCTGAAGAGTCCCTTTTCAGTGGAGGCCCATGAAAAACTCTCCAGATAAAGGTATCATATGATTTATAGTAAGTTATCATACTATAATGTTAAAACATGTTAGATGCAGAAATAGTAAAAAACTATAATAGAGCTGTATATATTTGTAGATAAAATATGTGCACATTAGCATCCTAGACTCTTAAGGAAGAGTTAGAACTGAGGTTTTAGTGTAGTTAATCATGGTAGGAGAGGGAAGACTATGATGCTAGCTAGGAATTATTTTTTAAAGATGAACATTAAACCCAGCAGATACAGGATGTGCTTAATATATCAGAGGTTCTGGTATATTAATAGGTCATGATTTGGAGATGCAGAAGTTCATAGTCAGTATGGGTATTGAAGTAGTGTGGGAAAATACTTTACAACATCAAGACTGAGATTGTGCAGGATACATGGTTTAATTTTGTTTGAAAGCATATAGTATTAGACCATAGTCTAATGTGTGATGGAACTGAATTCTATAGTTCGATTACAGCCACAAAGTTTATTAAGCTTCTACAGCAGTTGTTGAATTTTAGGGTTTTGAGTAGGATTTGATTAAAAGATCATAGAGCTCTGGTTGGAGTGTGCTTTTTGACTGCATGATTGATTACTGTGTATATGATTGGTTTATGTAGTATGTTATGAATTCAGATAACAGTACTAAAGCATATTTAACTATTTAATGAATGAGTTAAGTGAAAATTTATACCATAATCTTAGAAGGCATTGTGCAATGCATCTGTCACATTTTATTAGCATCTGTGCTTAGTATTAAGAGCCCTTATCTGATGACTGCTCCTTTAGTTGTCTGTTCAAAGTCTGAACTTTAGTAAAACTAGACTAGAGGTCTTCTACCGGGGACATGGAGTGGGGAGTTATAAGATTTATGTATTTATTATTTATTTACAGTTTGGTGACCGGGGAAGTCCACTGGGCCATGAAGAGCCTGTTTTCAGTGGAGACCAGAGAAGAAAAGCTCCAGCATTAAACAAAGCAACTAAATAAAATGATACAATATAAGCAATATAAGCAAAATTACATGCAAGTACAGAGTACAAATTGACAAGGTTACAAACAAGTACAATTCCTTAGAATTTAAGTCATGAGTAGTGTATGATGCAGCAATGAGAAAACTGTAGATCAGCAGTAAGAATATGAGATTATAGAGTGAGTAAATGACAAAATATTTAATAATGTATAGTATGGAGGTTCTTGCATCAGTTACCAAAAAGCAGATGAGGGCATTTGTGGGGACAATAGGGCTTTATAGAAGATTTGTTCACAACTATAGTACAATAGCTGCTCTCCTCACAAACCTGATGAGGAAAAACAGGCCAGATAAGGTTGTGTGGACGCCAGCCTGTGAGCACCCATTTCAAAAGCTTAAAGTGGCTTTGGGAGTACTCCCTGTGCTAGCCAGTCCAGATTACAGCAAGCAATTTGTTGCACAGGTTGATGCTTCAACCCATGGGGTTGAGGATGTACTTACCTCGGTTTCCTCAGAAGGAGAAGAGCACCCCATTGTATATCTTATCCTTAGAGTCCAACCCAGGTAGGAATGTTATGCAGCTGTAGACAAATAATGTGTAGCCATAGTATGAGCACTGCAAAAACTATCTGTATGGAAGAAAATTCAGTGTGGTTAGAGATCACAATCGCTTAACATGGCTTCATTGAACCAGCCAGGAAAATGGCAAGTTATTAAGGTAGAACCTAGGGTGGCAGGCATATGACATGACTGTGAAGCACTGTAGTGGGATCGACAATGCCAATGTAAATGGGCTCTCAAGCCAGGGTATGGGTTAATGTGTTCCTAGATAGGCTGATTCCTCTCAAGCAAAGTTCTACCAGGGTCACTTGAAAAACTAGCTTGAGTCTTCAAAGGGAGGTGAGACAATATGTGACATCCCTGCTCTGGGGCAGTGATCAAGAAGCCTCCATCTTCACCAATGACAACAGTGGGGAATGTTCACCGTGAGAAAAATAGACGCACACACAGCATTTTAAGATGCAGCCCTCTGCACCAAGCACAATTTCCCTTAAGTGCACACAAGGAATGCACACTCCAGTCCTGTGGCTGGTCTTCCTCTCCAGGCCCCAATTAAGACTTCACACTGACCACTATACCACTGAGTCCTTAGGTAGGTTTTCCAAGCCATCTGGGAAAGGCTGGCACAGCTTATCCACTCCACCACCTCCACCCAGACTATAAGGTAGATTTGCTGCCACCAGAATACCTGAAGCCAGCTACTTTAAGGCTCTTAACAGGGTACCCAATTACACTTATTAAAATTAATGCTTATACAAATGGTAGTGTTTGACCAAGCAGCAAGACTTTCAAGAATGTGGAGCCACAGTGCCACTAGACAAATTCAAGTCCTCTCAAATGTTAAATATTTTCTAAAAGATCAGCCACAATGAAAGGTATAGATATAGGTAATAATAAATAATTAAAACAAAACATGAAAATACTGAATATCTATTAACAAAAACCACCAGAGTTTCAATCACAGGAAATATAACAAAATGACACAAATGGAAAGATACAGAAAAAACAACTTTTAGCTAATTTCACTGTATTTTTTTAACTGACTGAAGAATTACTGTTCCCTAGTTGCTTACTAAACCAAGGCAAGATGAAGGTGGATGAGTGTCTTGTCAGGTGCAAATACAGAATGGTCTCCTCACACCTCTCACTATTATGCAAATACAATTCCAGTGCTGGCTAAATAATGGCATCACATCTGGTAACCTGACTCTGTAGTTCCCACAGTGCCCTCTCATTATAAACTGAGCCAGGATCTGGCACTAATGTGTCACAATACACATATAGAACTTTAGCTAAGGTTTATTACAGCATCTGGGAACTGTAAAACAATTCCAACATTTCCACCCTTCCTAAAGAAATTAACAAGACATTTTCTGGGACCCAAAGGTAACAATTAATTCACCACTAAGGACAATAGAGCAGGATCCCAGCCCAGGCTTTTCCCAGACATTGTGTCTCTGGCTGAATTCAGATCTGCGAGATAAAATATTTATAGCCTAAACCAAATCATTTAATTTCAGGTTATTTTTCTTTAAGTTAGCTGGGCTGAGCTTAACCCCTTCCCCTCCAGCATCCTCTGGTAAAACATATACATTTAATTAGTTACAACAATACAGTCTGACATACATATATGTTTCTTTTCTCTCCAGCAGGACCCACTGTTGATAAATTTTTAACACAAGCAACTTTACAAATAAATTTTTAACACAAGAAGTTGTACAAATCAGTTTGATATTCAAATGACATATAATTCTTTACAAAACTCCACCTAACTATGCTGGCATATGTTACACATGCACTGCCCTACTCTCCCTGGGACAATTGGTACTACCTGACATCATCACATACCCCATCACCCTCTTCTGTAATGACTTTGTGAAAACAATTGCTAAATCATTCTTTTCTGTCTTCCACTGTGCATGTCACTAGAGTCTGAAAACTCTTCTTATAATCCAGCTCTCATCCACCTTACCACATATGAGATTCCTGTTAAACAGCTTCATTACCTACTCCATTGATGAGTAGGGTAAAGAGAGGGCACCACTCTCCTTGGCAAAAAATACATCCAGAGAGATATCATTAACTGTGAATATCTTCATGGATAAATAAAGAACAAGCTTATTTGTAAAACAAATAATAGTTGACCCGCAAATAAAACTTACTGCTGCTTTAGTGGCTCAGCTTATGTTTTTTTTTTAATCTTCTGCATGTAGTTTCAATCTTCCCTACTAAAAACAAAATAAAATCTTGATAAAAAAGATAAAAAAAAAATCTCTTTCTTCTGGTTGACATCTACCTTAGATGTGTAACTACTTGTAAGTGTAGACATCTATGAACTAATGCACGCTTTACCTGTCCAAACAATGCTTCCAGTCATCCCATGTTGATTGAGACTACTCTCCATAGCACTACCTTACTCATGTCTGATAACCCTAACCATACCTCTCAACTGTCCAGATTTTTGAAGAATGTCCAGATCTTTACCTCATATTTTAAATCTGTTCCTTCTAAATTTTGTTTTTTTTCTGGAAAATAACTGAGACTTGAAGTTACTAAGAAATGAGAAACATTTGAGTTTCAGACTGCATACCCTTCATATAATGCATGCTAATGCAAAACTTATTCTATCAACCTTCTAAGTTAATGAGAATAATGTAATTTTTGGTGTACTGTATGTCTTGAATATTTTTATATAATTTCTTGTACAAGTTTTGTATAATCTCTGCATGTGGAGCTTTTATCCCCAGGCTTCCGCTGAAAATGGGTCTTATCCCAGTCAGACTTTCCCAGTAAACAAATGTAAAACAAATAAAAATAAATATTTAAAAAGTGTCCTTGTTTTGGGGCTTTTGCCCCCATCATGTTTGCATTGCACAGATTTTTTGGGCTAAGAGGTTGAGAGGTATGATCCTAACTCTGCCCCTAACCCTAGGGCTGTGAGTTGTGCATCTGAGCTCTTGATGGAGCCAGTTTGATCAGATTTTACTACATTTGATTTCTTTCCTTAGTCCACTCAAACACCAGAGAAGTGTGTTTTAATTCCATAAACTCAGATGAACACATAAATCAACACTTCTCTTTCTGATTTCAGCATGTATTGATGACTGGACATACCTTAGTTTGTTAGTATTTGAAGGTCATTTTGGAACATTGCTAGTGATTATCTTATGAGAAATAGTAATTTTTTTTTCTGGTAGTTGGCTGAACTAAACTTAGTATGGCCATGTTTCAGAGTACCTTGGAACATTTTTAATGCTAGACAACTATGAGTTATGCACCATTCCTCCTTGCAATATTGCATTGCTCTTTTTTGCTGTAGTAGCTGCTAGCTGTGTTGTTCTCACATTGTGTATGTATGTATGTATGTGTGTGTGTGTGTGTGTGTGTGTGTGTGTGTGTGTGTGTGTGTGTGTGTGTGTGTGTGTGTGTGTGTGTGAATGTTTGAGACTCTTTGTGCATGTATATATGTATGTATTTACTCAATCATTCTTAGCAGCACAGAATTAGAAACAGAAATGTCTTAGCAATTAATGATTTTATTGCAGGTACACTGACTAAACACTGATAAGACTGGACAAACACAGGGTTAGAGTTAGTTGTCCTTATTTTGCTGGGATCCATGACATCACAAGGGCTCTAAAGTCCTTCACACCACAAGAATAAGATTATGACCTAGCGGTAGTCAATTTGGGTGTAAATGGCTTGATATGCATAACACTGAGGGATATATAGAGAAACATGTTGGGTTTCACTATTCATGTTTCCAATGAAGGCAAAACACTGGCATTTAGTAGAATCCTGTTTTCACCCAGAATAATACCTCTTTACAAAGAAAACTGACTGACGTCAGTAATTTGCTCAGTATTTGGAGTCATTCTTGGGGGGGGGGGGGTAGTACATGTCAATATGAGGCAAAATGATTGACAGCTCAATTTTATACTGGAAGGATGGCTTACACCTGTCATTTCATGGGTTCTGCATACTGACTAAAGCCCTTGCTGCTGATAAAGTGCCTTTTTTAGGCAAAGGCCAGCCAATGGACATCCCAGCATAGCATATATCATTATAGTCATTTCCAGCCCTAAACTAGACTACATCAAGGTGGCCCTTATCAATGCCAGACATGTTAACAACACATAGTTTCATAGGTTCATAGGCAGGTACTAGGCTATTGGCCCTAGGGCCTATATATGCCTGGCCAAAAAGGCACCCTTGCTTTCACCACCCAAGAAAATTATTTTCCTGTGCCCCTGTCGAGCAGAGCCACAGAGGTGATCCCTGGAGTGAATTTCCTATTTCCCTTCCAATCATCAAGATTTTTCTTAAAGAGTGCTAATGAGGAGCTTTGTTTGATATAGATAGGTAGTTTGTTCCAGTGTATGGGAAGTCTCTGGGACAGGAATCTGTCCCTCCAGCATGTTCTGTTTATTGTAGTGACAAGGTTTACGTCTCTAGAACGTGTAGCTCAGAGGGATTGGAATTTCTTTAAGTGGAGCATGTCCAACAGCTCTGGGTTTGACATAGCTTTGTATATTAGGCAGAGATCGCCTCTGAGTTGGCGATATGTGACGGAGTAAAGCAGTATTTTTTTGAGACAGTCTGCGTAGGGCATCTGTTTGAGGCTGGTAATCCTCTTTGTGAGGTATTTCTGTGGCTTTTCCAGTTGTTGTAGATGTCTTGTGAGGTACATACCAAATGGGGCATTGTACTCTACAATGGGTCCAATGAGTGATGAGTAGAGGGGAACAATGACCTCTTTTTTTCCTGGATGAGAAACCTTTTGTGATGAGGTGTGCCATGTAGAAGGATTTCTTGACTACTGTGGTGATGTGATTATCAAAGGAGAGACTACTGTCAGCCTGTGTCCCAAGGTTTCTTATCACACTTTCAGTGTTAAGTAGACTATCACCTATGTGGTAGCTCATGGGTGCAGAGTTCTTACCAAAGGGGATGACAATGCACTTTTTGGCATTGAGCTTGAGGCCATGGCTTTGACACCAGGCATCTGTCTCAGTGAGGCGGATGTCCACATCGTTAGGAGTTTCAATTATGGCTCCTAGTTTGCAGTCATCTGCAAACTTCATTAGCCAAAGACCTTCTGTGTTAGCCTATTCTTCAGGAAAGTAGATACCACACAGGAGAGGACCCAGGACTGAACTCTGTGGTACTCCACTTGTCACTGGTCTGAAGTTGGATTTGGAGTCTGCTACTTTCACAGTGTGGGTTCTGTCAGTGAGCCAGTTGGCAACCCATCTTGTGACATAGGTATTTATACCTAGTTTAGTGAGTTTATCTATAATTCCAGAGTGCGGAATGGTGTCAAAAGCCTTGGCAAGATCTAGATAGGCTGTGTGAACATACTTACCCTCATCTATGGCTTTGGTGGCTGCTTAAAAGAAGTCTATCAGGTTTAAAAGACATGATCTGCCTTTTACAAACCTGAACTGGGTGGGGTCCAGAGTTTGGAGATTACCAATGTCTTTGTGTATAAGATCCATGATGATACATTCCATGGCCTTGCAGGCCAGGCTCATTAGGCTAATGGGGCAGTAGTCCCGGGGTCCGTGGTGACTCCCCCTTTGTGGACTGGGATAACAGTTGCTATGTGCCATTCAGTGGGCAGAACGCCTGAGGTGAGGCTATGCTTGAGCATGGTGCTTAGGTGGGGTGCCAGTTCATTCTGCAGTTCATGTAGAGTGCAGCCTGGGATGTTGTCAGGTCCCATTGATGCTGTATTCTTGGCTTTGGAGAGTGTGGTTTTTACCTGTGCAGCCGTGATTACAGGAACTCAGCATTCTTCCAGTATAGAAATGGGCCCTTTAGGTGGTGAGAGGGGATAAAGTTAGCACTGAACCTTTCTGCCAGGATGTTGGCAATATCAGTTGGTTCTGTATATTTAGTGTCATTGTGCTGTAACTCAGAGCAGATCTGAGTGTTGCCATTGAGATTCTTGACATAGCTATAGAATGCTTTGTGGATGTGTTTACAATCAGTGACAATTTATTTTGTTTTTGTAACTAGCTTTGGAGGATTTTATGAGGGATTTCAGCTTCTTACTGAGACTGACCAGGGAGTTCCTCCAATCATGGGGTTTTACTCTTTTTTGCAACAGTTTCTTTCTTTTGTTGTAGAGTTTGTTTATGGCAGGGGGCCACCAGATTTGACTTACTTTTCTTGGAGGATAGCATCTTGGTTCTGTTAGGGATAGCACGATCCATGCACTCGTGTAAGCTCTTATAAAGTGCATTTGTGTAGGATTCAGCAGTCATACCTCTATTGTCTGTCTGCATGGGTGTCATGAAGTTTGCCACTTCTGTATTGAGAAGCGTGAAGTTGGCTTTGGATATATTTTTTACGGTGGTTTCCCTAATGAGGGTGGGGGCAGGATGTGGATGTCTAGGGTGATTAGCTTGTGGTCAGATCTGACAAATGAGGAATTGACCTCTTGTGTGGAACACCAGTTGCCCATATTGGTAATGACCAGGTCTAGGATATTACTGTCCCTGGCAGGGGTGTGAATAAATTGATCCAAGGCACTGGAATTTATGAATTCCAGAAAACATTGAGCAAAAGAGTTGTTACGCAAGTAGTTTTCCCAGTTTATGATGGGGTAGTTAAAATTGCCTATTATTAGGGTGTTGGATTGTACCCTAATATTTTCCAATGTATCAAGAAATGAGGAGTGGGAATCCTGGGACATGGTGGGGGATCTGTAGCAAGTTGCAATTTGGATTGCGGTCTTACCTCGAGTTAGTTGCACTTGGATAATCTCTGATGCATTATGCTGAGCACTAGCCTGGAGGTGTGGACATCCTTAATGAATATGGACCAGGTTAGGTGGCCGAAAGGTGTGGTGTGAATTATAGCCTGGTAATGCAGGGGTGCTCTCTGGAGCCTTGAACCAGGTCTCTGTCACTGCACAGATGTCAATGTTCTCTATTTTAAGGAGTGCCTCAAGTGAATGCATTTTGAGGTTTAGACTTCTAGCACTGAGTAGCATTACCCTCAGATTTTCTTGCTTGTACCTGTTAAGGTGGTGAATTTGTCATTTTAACCTTGCCTAAAAAAAGGCACTATAGGGGTGGCAAGAGCCATAGCCAGTATCCAGAATCCGAAGGGTGACAGGTGCAAGCCATCTCTGGCAAAGCATCATGGTCTGTCGATCATGTCATCCCAGGCAGACAGATACTGGATCGTCTTAGAATGACACCAGAAGCTTAGCCAATTGTTGAAGTCAATCATTATGTCCTTGTACTGTGGTATCATTCTGGGTGATGGCAGGATGCTACTCAGGGCTAGGGACATACCTGCATGGGCTGCAAGATCGGAGAGCTCTTCCATGTCTCTTTTCATGTAGTCCAGGGAGGTACATCTCAGGTCATTCACAGCAACATGGACAATGACAGAGTCATATTTGTACTTGTTGTGGAGTGACCTGAGTGTGTGCGTTATGTGGCAGATCCTGGCACCTGCCAGGCAGCTGACAGTAACATTCTCCTTGTTTAGCCTGGTGAGTGGAACATCAGTGTGCCAGACTATAGAGTCACCTATGGCTAGAGTGTTGTGTACGTTGGTATGCCTTATGGGCTGTGGTTGAGTGGCACACTGAGTTTGTGGGCTATATGTCATTTGGGTTGTGTTGGGGGGGTGGAAGTTGCTTGTGTTTCTGCTTTGGAGGTCTCTGTTGCTTGAGCAAATTTTTATTGAGAGCCTCCATGAATGTAGGTGTGTGTTTCGTGTTTCTATGTGTGTGTTTTGATGATGTAGGTTTTGAGGGACTATGTGATGAGTGTGGTGTGGTGCAAGTGTTTACCTTCTCCTCTTGACTGTCTAGTCCAGTCTTGGATGAATAGAGCTTTGCTTCCAGTTTGGCTATATAAGTGCATCTCTCACAGGTTGTAGTGTTGGGTGGTAGGAGGAGATGGTTGTCTGTGTACATGAGGCAATTGCTGCATTGCTCCAAGATGCCCATATTCATCAGGTAGACAGGAGAAAACACTGGGAGCTGACCCTTAGACATGCCTGGTTAAGTGCTTATTTATTAAGTACTAAAAACTGTTTTCCTCTAGACAAGTGAGGAAAGTTGAGTGCTGTAGTAATTTGTAGCTTTTTTTAGTGCTTACAATGAGTTCTGAACAAGTGCTGAGCTCAAAGAAACAAATTTTACTGGTAAAACTAAAAAACTGGCTAGTTCTAAGGGAAAATTTGAAGAACAGAATAGTTTAACCCTAGCTAAGCGGCGAGGCATAAAGTGTGTGTGTGTGTGTGTGTGTGTGTGTGTGTGTGTGTGTGTGTGTGTGTGTGTGTGTATTAATATAACAGTAGGAAATGAGCAAACTGATTTAAACAAATTAACCAATTACCCAATAAAAAGCTAAAAACTGAGCCCCTTTCCAGCAGTCTTTGATCAGACAAGCTCTAACTGCACGCTCCTGCTACTAGGGTGCAAGGGAACCTTCTCCAAAAAAAGTTGGAATGGATTAGTGCTCAACAAACAAAGCTAAATTCAGCAGGTCTGAATTTAGTCTATGCTACAGCAAACAAGGCATACCAATTTCAGAAAGAAACAGTTCAGATAAGGAGGCACAATAAGCCTTTAACCGGAAACTCCCAGCTGAGAAGGGCAGAATCTACCCTCTCCTCCCACAAGAGTGCAGACCATACCTTCTTAATGTAAAATAACTGGCCAAAAGCCCAAGTGCTTAAACCAGAACTAATACACTTTTAGAATAACAAAAATTAGGCCTTCAATCAGCAACTCCCAACTTAGAAGGATATAAGATACCTGTCCTGCCACAACAGTGCAGACCACAAACATTCTTAATGTAAAACAACTGGTCTGAAGCCCAAGTGCTTCATCCAAAGGCTTAGAATAACAGTTAAAATATAATCAGGCTACTAACAAGCAATAATAAATGAAGCAGAATATATGCAATTAAGTAATTTTAAGAACAAGCAGCAAAAGTAAAATGAAGTAATAAAGTAGGAAGAAACACAAATACAGTAAAAGCAGATGAATAAAGCGCAATTTTTTAATATAATAATAGAAAATGAGCAAACTGATTTAAACAATTACCCAATTAACCAGTAAAAAAGCTCAAAACTTAACCCAGTTCCAGCAATCTTCAATCAGACAAGTTCTAACTGCACACTCCTGCCACTAGGGTTCACGGGAACCTTCTCCAAAAAAGATGGCCTGGATTAGTGCTCAAGTTATACAAACAAAGCTAGATTCAGGATGCCTGAATCTAGTCTATGCTACAGCAACAAAGGCACACCAATTTCAGAAATAAACAGTTTAAATAAGCAGGCGCAATAAGCCTTTAACCAGAAATTCCCACCTCAGAAGGGCAGAATCTAGCTTCTCCTCCCACAAGAGTGCAGATCACAAACCTTCTTAATGAAAAATAACTGGCCTGAAGCCCAAGTGCATTAACCAGAACTAATACTCTTTTAGAATAATAGACACTGAGCCTTCAATCAGCAATTCCCAACTTAGAAAGATGTAAGCTACCTGTCCTGCCACAACAGTTCAGACCACAAACCTTCTTAATGTAAAACAACTGGTCTGGAGCCCAAGTGCTTAGAGTAACAGTTACAGTTTAATCAGGCTACAACCAAGCAGTAATAAATGGAGCAGAATAAATACAGTTGAGTACTTTTAAGGAGAGGCAAAAGCAAAATAAAGTGCAATTTTTTTTTTTTAGTAAAGTGCAAGGAGAGAGGAGGAAGAAGAATTCAAGGTTAAGAACCTAAGTGGGTTGGCCTTCTCATATTTTCTCTCTGTATTAAGTAGAGTAAACACCAGACTGGGAGGGGTGTCCCAGATCAAATTTACAGTAGGGGTGGGCAACTGCAAAGCCACCAACTATAATACCATCACAAGAATAGGGTGGAGGGAAGGGGGGAAACAGTTTCAGGACAGATGAGAAACAGAAAACAATGCAGTTTCAGGACAGATGAGAAACAGAAAACGATGCCAGAAAATATATAAAATAATTCAGTCGGGCAAAATTAAGACAATGCAGAACTCTGAAAGGTTAAAATGCCAAGAAATATACTTATCAATCAGCGATATATATTTCCAGATTGTTTGAGAATCACACTGCAGCCAGAAAACCAGGAGTTTCCCACAGTGTATGCAGGAATTTACAAACAGAAACTATTTTTTAAATCAGCAAGCCTTGAAGCAATCAAATAACACAAAAGCTGTTAGACCAGTTTTATAAACTTCACCACAGGAATAGGGGGAAAGCTGTTTCAGGACAGATGAGAAACAGAAAACAATGCAGTTTCAGGACAGATGAGAAAAAGAAAACAATGCCAGAAAATATATAAAATAATTCAGTCAGGCAAAAGTAAGACTGCAGAACTCTGAAAGGTTAAAATGCCAAAAAATATACTTATCAATCAGCAATATATTTCCAGATATATCTTGGTGCAGGTACTGAGACTTGATTTCAGTGCAAAAGTAGCACCCCATCCACACCTGGGTTTTGCTTCTAGAATGCATTCAGGCCTGATGAAAACGTTGGTGACATTTAAATATTTGGTAAGGACCACATGCCATCCACATTGCCAGAGATCCACAAACAGAATTAATTCAACTTCAACTTACCTTGAACAAGACAAACTATCAAATTATAGCGTGCTGCAGTACAATGTCCATGTCACCATGTAAGATTTGTAAGTGTACTTGAGATTCTACCTATTACCAAATATGCCTTCATAATGGGAGCTTTTAAATACCCCACAATAAACTGGAGCATCTGTAACTTCATTGCTGGACATGTGCAGAGATTTTAAGATTCTAAGACTTAAATAGAAATTATTTGGAAGTAAGAGTTAGCAAACCAGCTAGAGGATATAACATTTTTAAAATAGTCCTAACTAGTATAGCCAGTACATGTACTACCCATTTAGTTTTTCAGTCTCTGATTATGATTGGCCATAACCTTATAACCTTCTCTTTCCATATCTCTAAAACTGTAAAGTAAATAATTCTGAATTCAGGGAGTTCAAATGGATAAACCACTTAGACATCTAAATTCACTTATAACATCAATGGAAATGAAACCAACACAATTACTATTTATAAAATGGAGTTCTATTCCTGCACAGACAAATACGTTGACAAGGTCATCTCTAACAGATGAAAATATAATGGGACGTTTAAGAACAAATTATTCTATAACAAGAGAAAAAAATATTAAATCATATAACAAATCGATAGCATGCCATATTAAAGACAGCATCAAGAATATATGGGGGACCTTCCTTTTTGATATCTGTTTCTCCAGGCAAGTGACCAGGAATCAGGACCTTTCATTAAACTATTATCAGGGCTAGAAAGACAGATCATTAAATTAAATTGCCATCTGAAGTCATGGATAATTGTGTTTCTTTAGTTACTTTAGGAAACTTAGAAATAATTCCCAGCAGTGTTGTAAACTTATCCAAAATGGTACCTATCACTCAGATCCAATAGACATAGAAATATTCTAGTAGACAAATTTAGTGCAAACGTTACCCTTGAAACAGCTAAAGTCCACAAACTTATGGATTCCATATACCTACTAATGTAATAGCACAAAGAATATGTACTATATATGCACTCTAAACGAAAAATAGTACTTCCATGGCGTATGGAAACTTTAATGGATGCCTATTAAATACAGGGAAAATTGAGCTCTTGGAGTCCATCCTTAAATCATTTAATCTTAGCTTAGCTACAGGATATTTCTCCAAAGTAGGGTGACCTGCAGTGGTGGTGGCCCAACACAAGGACATCCCTACCTGTAACTTTGGAGCTAATGACCCATTTGACTGACAAATTCTATTTACAGAGCCATGGAATGCATCATATCTTATCTCATAAAATATTATGATACAAACAATAACAAGCTACTCCCACATCAGTTTGGCTCCGTGAAAGGGAAATCTGTCATATTCAGTATAATTAACTTTTCTCAGAACACCAGGCAGGCTGTTGACAGTGGTCATTATATTCACACAGTTTATTTAGGTCTGACCAAAACACTTGAGACTATTCCTTGTAAAGACATTGGAAGCAAGCAAAAAGCCTTAAAAGTAGATCCATATGTGCTGAGGTGGATAGCCAACTGACTGAAAGATAGATCCCAATTAGTTAAAGTGGTAGGTGCCAACAAAGAAAGTATAAAGGTAACTGGTGGTCAGATCCAGGGCTCAGAAGTGGGGCCTTCCTTTTTGATATGTTTCTCCAGGCAAGTGACCAGGAATCAGGACCTTTCATTAACCGCATTTTCAGATAAATGTAAAATAGGTGTTACTAACAAATATCTCTTTGTTATTTAATTAACTATCACAGACAACTGATTTATGGAAAATGAGTTTGAATTAAATACAAATTGTGTAGTATTTACACATTTTTAAGCAACACTTTCCCTCAAAACAGAGTATAACCAATATCCCATTCCAAAATGATAATGCAGACAGTGATCTTGGAATTGGGGTTGATAATTCCCTCTCCATTAGACCATCTTGTAGCAGTAGTAGTCAGAATCTCCTGTGTAGCACAATTAACATCTAAAGGACATCAACCAGGTTAAGATAACATTATCTCTGTTCATGCAATCCTAAATAGACCAATTATTGAGTACAATGATTCATTTAGAATTTAACCTTCTAGTCATCTTAAGCAACTAGAAAGGACGCAGAGGTTCTTAACCAAGATGACTGATGGCCTTAAGTGCCTACACTTCCTGAAAGACTTGAACATTATCCCTGGACTCAGCCCCCTATTGGGTCTTGTATGCTGATCTCTATGTTCTGTTTGCATTACTAGGGACCCTATTCTCCTTAATCTCCTATATCTTTGTTAGTCAAACAGCTGTGCTAATACCAAAACTAGGGATGTAATTCTTCCCCAACAAATAAATTAACTGCACTGAGGAGACAGATGTACTACTCAAACCCTACCCATCTCTGGAAAAAGAAAAAAAAAACATCCTCTGCAACATAAACAGTTACACCCTAACTTCCTTCAAGTTAACCTGCATGATTGGATGGGCATCCATAAATTTGTTCTGGGACTGGCCAGCTTTATCCTTGTTGAGAAGGGAGGTGCAACATGAGGGTGGATATTGACAATAAATAAATGGTCTTTTGACTCCTTTGTCTTGTAATTCCTATAATTCTATTGTCTATTTATTAAATGCCTTCAGCTATTTGTTTTGGACTGGTTAACTGTTATGACACAGTACTTTGAGAGCAAATGATGTTCTGCCACTTTTAAAAGCATGCACTTATCTTTAACATACATAACAGTGTCTAATATAACTTTCTTCCCTTATAAAGATGTGTAAACAGGACACTACTTGACCACAGAGCAAAGCTGTCAGGTCCGAGTCATAAAATTTGATGCCATGTAGGTCAAACATAAAATATTGCAATCTTTCTGTGACATTAGAGTAAGACTAATTTAGATGAAAGGCCTTCAAATCCATATAAAATAATAACTCCTTAACTATGTTGTTTAGTGCTTCATACTGTTGGTGTTGGAGCTGTGGTTGTGCGTCCTTGGCACACATGCTGTTCATTATCATATCTAATTGTATACATTCTTAAAAAAATATATATATATATATATATATATATATATATATATATATATATATATATATATATATATTTACAGAGTGAGAGAGATATCTGTGGCAGGCCTAGCTCCCGGCGGTGTAAACCTTGGCTCAAGATGATTCTTACTGTAGAAGTGGCACCTCAACCCCTTGTGCAAAATGGGAAAAGGAAAAGTGGTTGAGGATGGCTATATATATATATATATATATATAGAGAGAGAGAGAGAGAGATTGATCGGTGTGCTCTTCTGGTGTTTCCCTGAAATGCCATTCAATTCCACAATAGCTAGTTAAAGAAGTCATTGCTTCAAACTTTTTTAAGAAAAAAAAAACTTTACTGTTACTTCCCTAACCTTCAGCCTTTCCTGTGTGGTCCCTCACCCATGTGTTCCTTTTTCTTCCTAAGGGATACCTCTTCAGTTCTTGGGACAAGACCATTAATTAATGTTAGATGTTTAATGACTTTATATTTTGGTTGCAATTTCCATTTTATTCAATGATAGCATTAACAAATGTGTACAGACTTGTTATTTCTTTCAAGCTTGCCCTGAATTTTCTACATGCATGCTTTTCAGTTTGCTTTATACCTTTTTCCTGTAATCTGCTGATCATCAGCCCTATTATGCCAAAACTAGTTTGTGTAGTGCCCATTGTTGAGAATCAGTAGTGAGGTGCTATCATCCAGGCAGCCAGCAGGGTAGATTACATCAGTTAAGTGTGGAACTATATCCCAAAAAGTTAATTTATGTGCCGAAAGTGAAATTTTCACTCAAGATGAGATTTCACAGTAATGGGTCATAATTATTGAGATATAGTCCTAAGATAAGTACTCTGAAAATCTTCTCTGCAATCTACTGACCATTCCCTAATGTGTGAACTCGCATTAAAATGGCGAATGTTTTCTGATAACAATTATTTTACAACAATGGAATTCATGTTTTCTTCTCTTTTATTTAATCAGTTCTATTTCATATGGCTTTCTACTGTCATTATCTATATGTAAAGGTGATTTTATGTACATCAGCTAGATCTGCTTTCAACATGGTTGTCTACAGTACAGTGTCGTAATTAAAGAACTGTGACCATAACTTATATAATCAGATACAAAACACACACAAGTGTTTAAAACTGACAAACCTGTGAACCTGCATTTCATTTAGCAAGTACTGACTTTATTTATGTATTTTATATTTGTTTACTGGAAAGTCTGACTGGACACAGGTCCTTTTTCAGCGGAGGCTCGGGGAGAAAAGCTCCAAGAAATTGTACAAAGTGAAAAATTACAGTGCAAGAAGAAAAAATACAATAGTTGACAAAAAGTATAATTGGTATCTTAAAACATAATAGAAAGGTGCAAAGTACAAATAATATAATCAAAGCTAATATGAATAGTTGAAAAAGCTATGGAAGACGTAAACAAATATAATGTATCTATAAGGCTGATTAAAAATCAAAGGTGAAATACAATATACACATATTCTGGATAATACAGGTGAAAGTTGTCTCTTTTTAAGCCCACTTTTTGGACAAAAACAGGTGTGTACCAAAGACAAATACAGCAGAGATTCCATTTGCAGATAGAAGACAGTAGTAGGACATTCATGGTGTAGGCATCTTAGATTCTGTGTCTACAAGAACTAGCCAGGACAGGAGCATGAGCAGAGCCAAGTTTCAATTGTGTGATTGTAGAAGTTTTTTGAATTGAACTAGGGAGCAGTTGGAGGTTATTGGGGGTGGTAGTTTGTTCCATATTTTGGGAATGAAGTTTGAGAAGAGTGAGTCCCCAGCTGAGTTGTTTGCTTTTGAGATGTTAAGAAGCATTTTTTTGCTGGAACAGACAGAGCAATTGTTGGTATATGGTTTTATTAGATTTTGGAGGGCAGGGGTTTTGTCTGGCTGATACAGGATTTTATGGGCAAAGGTTAGCTGATTAAAGAATAGTAGCTGGAGTAATTCTAGCCAGTTTAGTTGTTTTAGAGATGTGCAATGATGTGTTCTGGATGGTGAATCTGTGGCAAACCTGGAAATGTTATTATAACAAGACTCTAATTTAGCTATATCTGTTTTTCTAAGGTTGATTAGGATGGGGGAAGCATATAGAAGACTTGCTAAGAGGTGCATATGAGCAATATTAGATTTTGTGTTTATGGTCAGGAACTGCTTATTTCTGTAGAGAGCACCTAATTTCTTGAGTACTTTTTTGGTGGTTTCAGAGATGTGAATGTCAAATTTTAAGTTGCTGACTTAGTTGTTATACAGAAATATATTACCCTTCAACTATAAGCAGGGGAGCATGCTCTCCTGCTCCACACATTTGGGGGACTGCACCCTCCACACCCCCTGCTACTTAAATATATCAGCTCCAAGATTGCACTTCACTACACTAAGTGCAATCTTGGAGTTGATATATTTAAGTAGCAGGGCATGTAGGAGATGCAGCCCCCCACATGGGGGGGGGTGCAGGAGGGCTTGCCCCCTGCTTATACTTGGAGAAGAGTAATATGGTTTGTCTTTTATTTGTTTCTGTATGTAATTGTGCTAGAATATAGTAAGTGTTGGTATCCTGTGTGTTTTCAGTATTATGAGATTCACTAGTTTGAGTTTTCAGTATTTTGAACTTTCAAGATTTTGGTCTCAGTATTTTGGGTTTCAGGATTTTGGGCTTTCAGGATTTAGAATTGAACCCGTGTGCATAGCTAGCAAGAGTACATGGTCATACAGGATAATGATTGCTCATTAAATTATTCATTCATTCCACTTGTTTCACATATTAAAACACCTGTCATTTTGCTCTTAAATCAGTTTCATTGAATTTGTAATGTACCCTAAGCCTATGCTTTGCAGGATCATTAACATTTGCTGTAGTATAATGAATATGGTGTTAATGAGATGGCACTGCATTTACTCAAGTATAATTACACTTTCGTTACAATAAAACCATATAGCATAACTCAATTTACAGTATAAAAAAATTAACAAATTGTGTTATTTCAAAGTGAATAAAATAATATTGCAGTATTTCTGTTGACATTACTATAGTCCAAGACAGAAGGTGAAGCAAGGAATAAGCTAAATGAGGGATTCCCAGGCAAGAATAAACATCATACCTATTCACTGAGGAAATAACATTTTTACACAAGAAAAACATTTTATATGATACTGAGAGTGTAAATACAAAAGTGAAGCAATTGTACATCCAACCATGCTAGACAAAAATAGGCAGCAATAGAATACGATAGAGTGTGCTCTCCTTTAAATTAAAAAATGAAACATATCCACTTCACATCATTTTCACTGACATACCTACATGCAGCTACACAAACTCACTCCTGAGTCACACTGCATTGGTGTAGTATATGCAGCCTTCTTGTCCTTAATAAAATAGAGTTTTTTTTTTCATAATTTTGTATTCAGTCTAAAAAGATCAACTTTCTTGGGTTCTCTCAAAAGAGCATTTGTTGTTTTATGAGATAATCATATGTGTGTATGTATATATATATATATATATATATATATATATATATATATATATATATAGAGAGAGAGAGAGAGAGAGGGGTAGATTGATACAGTGGATATAAAAAGTGTATACACCCCTGTTAAAATGCCAGGTTTTTGTGATATTAAAAAATGATACCACAATAAATAATTTCAAAACTTTTTCCACCTTTAATGGGACCTATAACCTGCACACCCTTAAACTAATACTTTGTTGAAGCACCTTTTGATTTAACTACAGCATTTAGTCTTCTTGGGTAGGAGTATATCAGCATGGCACATCTTGACTTGGCAATATTCGCCCACTCTTCCTTGCAAAAGCACTCCAAATCTGTCAGATTGTAAATGCATCCTTGTGCATAATCCTCTTCAGGTCACAACACATATTTTCTATTGGATTTAGGTCTGGGCTCTGGCTGGGCCATTCCAAAACTTTAATTTTGTTCTGCTGAAGCCATTCTTTTGTTGATTTGGATGTATGCTTGGGTTCATTGTTGTGTTCAAAGGTGAAATTCCTCTTCATCCTCAGCTTTCTAGCAGACACCTGAAGGTTTTGCGACAAAACTGACTGGCATTTAGAACTCTTCATAATTCCCTCCACCTTGACTAAAGCCCTAGTTCCATATGAAGAAAAGCAACCCTAAAGCTTGATACTACCACCACCATGCTCCTTTTTGTGATATGAATTGTTGTTTTGTGCCAAACATACCTTTTGGAATTGTGGCCAAAAAGTTCAACCTTGGTCTCATCAGACCATAACACATTTTCACACATGCTTTTGGGAGACTTGATTGTTTTATAAATTTTAGCTGGACCTGGATGTTTTTCTGTGTAAGAAAAGGCTTCTGTCTTGCAACCCTACCCCATAGTGCAGACATATGGAGAATACGGGAGATTGTTGTCACATGTAGTACACAATCAGTACTTGCCAGAAATTCTTGCAGCTCCTTCAGTGCTTCTGTAGGTCTCTTGGCAGCCTTTCTGACCAGTTTGTGTCTTAACTATTCACTAATTTTGGAGGGACTTCCAGTTCTTTGCAACATCACTGTGTCCCATATTTTCTCCACTTTTTGATGACTGTCTTCATTGTGTTCCATGTTATATCCAATGCTGTGGAACTTTTTTTGTACCCTTCTCCTGACTGATACCCTTCAACAATGAGATCCCTTTGATGCTTTGTAAGCTCTCTGTGAACCATGGCTTTTGCTGTAGCAGGCAACTGAGTAAATGTCAGGAAAATCCTACTAGGGCAGCTGAACTTTATTTAGGGTTAATCAGAGTCTCCTTAATTGATGGCAGGTGTGTACCCAAGAAAACTGAATACTGTAATTAAATCAAAAGGTGCATCAACAAATTATTAGTTTAAGGGTGTGCACACTTATGCAACTAGCTTATTGTACATTTTTTTTTATTTTTTATATTTTTCCCCTAACAAATGTCTTTGTTTTTCAATTGAATTGTACAGGTTATAGGACACATTAAAGGTGGGAAATATTTTGAAATGATTTATTGTGGTCTAATTTTTTTTTATATCACAAAAAAACCTGGCATTTTAACAGGGATGTGAACACTTTCTATATCCACTGTGGATAGACAGATAGATAGATAGATAGATAGATAGATAGATAGATAGATAGATAGATAGATAGATAGATAGATAGATAGATAGATAGATAGGTAGATAGATAGATAGATGGATCTACTTCAGATTGTCAACTAATCACATTGTCGACACAATAAACACTGGGAACAAAGCACAGATTCAGTCAGAAACTATTATGTATTAAATAGGTAACAAGTGCAAAGGGGAGTAGATTGGTAGACTGTACCTTAACAGGAAGATCATCTGAAGGAAGACTCTAGAAGCATGAAGTGTGAGAGCTTAGTCAGGACAAACCTGCAGATTGTATCTTGTGGATATACTTGTTTACAGAGATGAAATTTGGAGTTGGTAAAGGCAAGCAACCTTGCATTTTTTTATTTATTAATTTGTTTATGTATTGAATTTGTTGACAGGGAAAGTCTGACTAGGCACAAAGCCCCCTTTTCTGCATAGGCCCTGGGAGAAAAGTTCCAAATGAAGCATATTAAGTAGTGTAGAAAAACAAAACAGCATTTTACAAGTGCATACATAGTCTAGTGAATAAAGGCATTTTGAAACAAGTTTATACATGGTATAGAAAAGTCATTCAATAGTACTTTGAAAAGTCTCCATAGTCATGTAAACATTGTAGAAATACAGTTAGGTACAGATACAAATTATTGCTTTGATCAAAAGAAGGTGAGCATTATTCAATATACAGACATCGATTTCAGTAGCACTGTATACTTCAGTATACCTTTTCATTATAAAGACATAATACATAAATAAAGGTGGACAAAAGCAGCATCGTTTTGTGCTTTAGGTGTTTTTTTCTTTAGACAGCAACTGGTTTTGTTCTGAGGGGGTTAAACTGTTTAGAATGATAAGGAATGTTATGGAGAATTCTTTAGCAGCATCATCTAAGGTGTGATCCTGTTTTTTTTGCAAAAGACAGCCTTTATCCTGGTGATACTGCGTAGACCGAAGTCTGTTGGTGGTAAGTAACCAAAAACTGACTTGTTTACAACTGGAAGCCAAAAGACAGCTTTTTATTTTTTATTTCATTTATTTCTTTATTTGATTTTTTATGTAAATTCTGCCTCTGATGTCTCTTTACATAAGATAGAAATACATTTACATCTTTTAAAATATGTATAGCCTGTCTTGAGACAAATCTTTTAAAATATATTTATATAGATAAGAATGTTCACATACACATTTGTGTGTGTATATGTGTGTGTGTGTGTGTGTGTGTGTGTGTGTGTGTGTGTGTGTGTGTGTGTGTGTGTGTGTGTGTGTGTGTGTGCACGTGTGTGTGTGTATTTAGGTAATATCTATCAATATATATATATATATATATATATATATATATATATATATATATATATTTTACATTTGTTTACTGGGAAAGTCTGACTGGATATATGTCCATTTTCAGTGGAGGCCCAGGGAGAAAAGCTCCAGAAAGCAGAGTACAAATACATTAGGAACAATAGAAATATTTAGAGATAAGTATAATATGCAGTTTTCAGTAAGATTACAAACATAGATAAAAAATAGTAGACAACATCAAAATCATGCAGCTTCAGTTTCAGATAATAATAATACACACAGTTATGGGCTAAGACCCATCAAAAATTCATACACTTATTAGAGTATATGATTGAAATCCTTAGGGAGAGTTTGCGGGTGGTGATTAGTCAGGGTTTAAGCAGGGATATTGCCAATGCTATTGGAAGTGTAGTTTGAGGCTTTTTTTGAACTGGGTTAAGGAGGATTGGTGAGTAAGCTCATCAGGTAGCATATTGTAAATGTTGCCTACTGAGTTGGCGAATAGAGATCCCCCAGCCACGTTTATGCTCTTAGTTGTTTGTACCAGCAGTTTGTCAGCAGAGCGTAGTGACCTCAGGTTGCTGTATGGTTTGATTATCTTATTTAGTGCTGGTGCTTTTTTGGGTTGATATAGTATTTTGTGGGTTATTACAAGTTGGTTGTATTAGAGAAGTCAGGGCCACTCCAACCATCCTAGTTAAGTTAGGTTGATACAATGGTGGGTCATAGAGGTAGCACCTGTAGCAAATCTAGCAATATGGTTGTAACAACTAGCAAGTTTGGTAAGGGTGGCTTAGTTCAGGTTAGTGAAGAGGGGGGAGGCATAGAGGAGGGTAGAAAGTAGGTGGGACCGAGCGATAGTGGTTCTTTCAAAAGGAGTGAGGAAAGGTTTGATCCTGTATAGGGAGCCCAGTTTTTTGTTGACAGATTTAATGGTTTTATTAACATGGATATCATATTTTAGGGTGTTATTGACAGTGATGCCCAGGAATTTTGTGTGAGTATCTGGGGATATAATTGTGCCATTGCTGGAACTTATAGTAAAGAATGGAGAGGAGGATTTGCAGGTGGGGGAAAAGATGAACAGTTTAGTTTTGTTGGGGTTTAATAGAAGCTGATGGTTTGCAAACCATTTTTTTACATAATTGAAAGTATTCTGGGTTAGGGTCATAGTCATCCATATATTGCATGTAGGTGGCCTTGGGAGTGATGGTGGGTATGTCACTGATAAAGACTGAGAAGAGTAGGGTCCTAGTATGGAGCCTTAGGGAACTCCTAGAGTAATGGGTAGATGTGTGGATAGGGTATTATGCCATAATACTGCTTGTTGTCTATTAGACAGGTAAGATTGGAACCATTTAATAGAGCTACTATTCAGTGACAGTTCCTGCAGGTTACGGAGGAGCATTTGGTGACTGGCCATATCTAAGGCCTTAGAGAGATCTAGGAAGAGAGCAGAGGTAAGTTTGTTATTGTTTCAGTTGATGTTGATAGAGTTAGAGAAGGATAGGAGGGCTGATGTGGTGCTGTGGTGTGGCCTAAAACCATGCTGAGAGTTGGTCAGTAGTTTATTTTGGGTGAGATAGTGCATTAATTGGTTGTGGATGCACTTTTTCATAATTTTGGTCAATGCTGATAGTATGGCTATTGGTCGGACGTTTGAGAGGTCTAAAGAATTCTCTCCTTTATGAAGGGGAATGACATGGGAAACCTTCCAGAGAGAGGGGGCAGTGGCTTCAGTCAAGGTGCGCTTTATTAAGATCGAGACAGGGTATGCAATGGCATCTGCCCCTTTTTGTAAATATTCTGGTGGGAGGAGATCAGTTGCCAGGGTAGTGTGCTTTAGTTTGTTAATTAGAGATCGGATGGTGGACGTCGATACAGGTTTGAAGACAAAAGGGAGTGGAGTAGTGGTTATGGAGGAGTTTTGAAAGGAGATGGAGGGGGTAGTTGGCTAGCTAGTGATTGGATGGTTTTGGTAAAAAAATTGTTAATGATATTAGTAGTTTCCTCTGGAGTTTTAAGGTCGCAAGTTGAGGGGGTGGGGGTGGAGGTTTGGCCAGGGTGGAGCAGTTTGTTTATGCCTGCCCAAAATGTTTGAGGTTTGTTCTGGTGTTTTTGCTGAAGGTATTGATAGAAGTTTTTTTTGTCTAACAGTGTGGCTTTCTTGGTATCATTCCTTAGTTGTTGGAATTTAATATGGTCAAATGGGTCTTTGGAGGTGCGCCATTTGTCCCATGCGTTATTTCTTGCTATGATTTTGGTTTTGGTTACTTTAGAGAGCCAGGGGGTGTTCTTAGTTTTGGCACTGAGGGTGCGGATAGGAGCGTGGAAATCTAGAATGGAGAGGAATTTAGAATTAAAGTAGGCTACAGCATCATCTAGTGGAAGTTCTTTAAGTATGGCCCAATTGCATACTCTGAGTTAATTCTGAAAGTCAGTGGAGTTAAAGTTCTTGCTGTGTCTGATAGATTTATATTGAATGTGGTGGTGATTATCTACTTTAAGCTTAATGATGTAAGTGAGTAGGTGGTCACTTATATCATCTGGGATGGTACCCGTGTTATACAGGTCTGGGTGATTGTTGATAAGAATCCAGTCCAGGATACTCCCTTTGTAGCTGGATTTATTTATTCTGGTGGGTGAGGATATAAGTTGGGTATAACCGTGATGGTTTATATGGGTGGTGGGACATTCAGAGGAACAATTGTTCCAGTCAATATTTACATCTCCTAATACCGTAGTTTCATCGGGGTATGTGTTGGAAAGCCATTGGAGGAAGTCTTCTAGGTATTTGCATTGTTTCCTGGGGGGATATAAATGCAGGCAATGAATATAGATTTACTTTTGTTAAGCTGTAGTTTGCTAACTAGGGCTTCTGCATTATTGAACAAGAGGGGGTTGTTGTGGGGCTAGTGTGACATCTATTGTTTTTTTAAACAGAACAGCTACTCCTCCACCTTTCCTGGTGTTACAGTCTAGTCTAAGTATGTTGTACCCTGGTGGGATAACCTCATCATTTTTAGTTCCTGGTTTTAGCCAGGTTTCTGTAAGACATAGCACATCAGGTGAGTAGGTGGCTAGAAGGGCATGAAGATTATGGACCTTGTTATTAATGCTCCTGTATGTAATTGACAGGTCAGGAGAGTTAGGGGACCTTGATTTTGACCATATGTTGAAGGTGGTAGTGGTCTGAGAGCTTGTGGGAAGGGTAGGTCCAGGGTTAGGGTGGATGTCCCCATCCCTCATCAGAGTAAATTGTACAGTGATTATTATTTTCAGTGCTTTACTTATTATTTTATGATAATATCTAGTTTTGGGGGGCATGGACCATAATCTAGTTAGTTGGTGGTTGTTAAAAGTGGAGAGGACAGGTTTGTAGTGAGCTAGGGGTTGGTCTGATTCACTCAAGGTGGGAGCAGAGATGGTAGGAGATATGGGGTGATGAAAGTCAAGATAGGGCTGGTTTTCATAGATGGTGAGGAGATATAGCCCAAGTAATATAACTGAGAGTAACATAATTGGTCTCATCTTGATAGTAGTGGTACTTGGTAAGGAATGTGGGTGGAGAATTAAGAGTGTTGTTGGCAGAAAGGGGTGGTGTATGGGGTGGAATATGGAGGTGTGGGTGATCTGTGATAGGTTGTAGGAGGGGAGAGTGTTTTATACTGGGCTTAAATTTAGCACTAGTGGGGGCAGGTGGAATCTGGGGGCAGCATGGTGCATGGAGTGAGCCCAAGCGAAGTGAGTGGAGAAGGGCTATACCAAGCTACAAAGATTTCCAGGGTCTGTGAGTATGCAGGCTTAAAGAATACAACTTTGCAGTGATTTTACTCAGTTCTTTTTAAAGTGAGCTGCAATTTATCCAATTTTACTCAATTCTTTTGAAGGTGAGCTGTGTTTTACTCAATATTGTATTAAACAAAGTTTGTAGTTTAGCCAGACAGTTTTACTGACTGTTGGGAGTAAGCAAACTTTTAACCTGAATTTTGTACAGATATTTGTTATTTCTTTACCAACTGTGAGATGAAGTAAGCAGGGGGGGATGTGTTATACAGGCTGTATGCATTGTAGAATGCTTATTGTATTACTTATTACAGCAGCCTGACTAGGGAGTCTAAGACTGTTAGGCTATCTTTTACTATGGACCCTAGGCTAGCCGTAGACCCAGTTCAGCCAAGCAATCTATTAGCACAACAGTTACACTTAAGATATAGACCTTGCAGTCCTTTTCCTTAGTGAGGGACAGTGCAGGAATGCTTTTCCTTTAGTTTTCAGGCTGATAGTTTCTTTTCAGCACAGACTGAGCCATTCAAGGTAAGGACAGGTGGGGTGGAAAGACCTGGTAAGGTACATAGAGTCAGTGCATGGATTCTATATGGAACATGGCTAACATAACAGCATGCAAACAGTATTATACATTCAGGCAGGGCATTCATTAATATTAGTAGTACCACAGCTTCTGCATTTCTCTATATTCAATTATAACTGTCACTCAGATAAGTAGTTTACAGCACAGGCAAGTTCAGTGAATTTTACACAGCTTTTCCTATATGGTTTTATGCTATCAGTAGTTACAACATTAAGGCAGTACAGCTAAATCCACTTGTTAAATGCTAGGAAACAACACTTCTGTTCATGATTTATGAACCAGCATAATAGTATATTACAGCAAACTATGTCGCCAAGCTTATAATGTTAAAATTCCCACATGCAGTCAATAAATATGCTTAGAAAATCACTCTTGGCTAGCAAACTTTACAGATAATTCCACTCGTTTATCTAAACATTCTACTGTTATGACGAATTAGAAAATTATTGCTATGCATGCCGCTTAGCTTTTTAGTTGTTTCTTTACCACATAATCAGTGAAAAGCACAAAAAAACAGTTCTAGCATACCATTTGTGTAGAAAAACAGCCAACTGGGTCCTTAGGCACTAGGGGTTTGAAAATGGCAGCCAAAGCAGTCCTAGAAGCAATCTTGCATCATGTGGTGGGAAATCAAGCTTTTCATTGACTATACCAAGCTACAAGGATTTCCAGGGTCTGTGAGTATGCAGGCTTAAAGAATACAACTTTACAGTGATTTTATATATATATAAAATGTTTTTTGAGAAGGCCGAAGAAAGCTAAGCTCCCATCTCATGTCCTCATCACCTTCTACAGAGGTGCTATTGAGTATATTCTCACCAGCAACTTCACAGTGTTGTTTGGAAGTTGCAGAGATAAAGAAAGGAAGGCACTCCAAGGCAGAGAAAGTGATGGGTACCAATCATCCATCGATATAACAAATCACTCTGCAAGAAGCATCAGAAGGGCCCCAAAATAATACAAGACGCCACACATCCAGTGCATGGTCTGTTTAAGTATCTGTCATGGGGTAGAAGATATTGCAGCATCTGCTGCAGGACTACCAGATTCAACAACAGTTTCTACCAAACAGTGGTCATACATCTGAACTCGGGCATAAGTCCTAGAGAACTGGACATTAACTAAGTCAGTTCTTTCTTTTTTTTTTTTTCTATAGTCTGTTGTATAATACATGCTACACACATTCCAAGTTAGTGCAATATTTATTGATATCATTCCTACCAAGTGCAAAATTAGACAAACAACTTAGGTATTGTGCAATCTGTAATGTGTCTTTCATTTAAATGAAGTAGTTATTATAACTTAGGGGAGAGTATACTTATTCTGTATTCAAGTGTCTGAATTTTTTCTGCTCTTTTGTATGAGTACAGGGAGTAGGATTGTATGTGTTAGTTGTGTTCTTTCTATTACTTGTATGTGTAATTTTGCTTACTGTTTGTAATCTCACAAAGGAGCTGATGCATGAAATTTCATTTATGCTACACGTGTCATCCTAAATGACAATAAACTTTACTTTGAATTTTGAACTTATATCTATCAATCTAGATAGATCGATAGCTAGATAAAGCTATGAGAACACTGACATTGGTTGACTGGTGATTTAGGAAACATTTTTTCTACCAGCTCAATTTGGTTGACAGGAAAGCTGTCAACTTTTGTGCATGACATCTACAAAGGATGATATCTACAAAGGGTTGGATAAATATGACCTTCTCCCAACACTACATAATCTCTGAGGTGGTATACTTAAGTAGTTGGGGGAGGGTGCCCCCTGCAAAAAAACATTGTTTTTAATTTCCATATTATGGTTGTTATGTTTCAGTGTGTGTGCAATGTTATACCAATTTTTTTTTCCATATTATTGTTTGGAATTTTGCTTGTCAATGCACCCCCCCACACACACACACATATACACACACACACACACACGCACACACACACACACACACACACACACACACACACACACACACACACACACACACACACACACACACACACACACACACACACAATTTACTATCATTTGACTGAACAGCAGAAAAACTTTTAATGAACAAATCAAATGTATTAATAGAATTTGGGACTACCAGTAAAATAAAATGTTAAAAAATTAAAATGTGAAGGTTGATATTCATTTTATTTTGTCACTGCATTTAATAGTGAAATAGTAACACAACCCAAAAACACCAAGTCTCCAAGGTTTATGTCAGATGTTCTAGTATCCAGACCCTTGAACATCAAAGAAAATCACAAACAAACAAAAAATCTACGTTTTTTGTTTTTGCAGGGGGCAAGCCCCCCTGCACCCCCGATGTGGGGGGCTGCAGCCCCCACACCTCCTACAATTATATAACAAATCTCCAGGATCACACTACAGTGAGGAAAAGGGTAAAGTACCAGACTCTGCATTTGAGTAATCCATGTTCGATAATGTGCACTTCAAGAACATGATAGTAAATCTATATATAAAAGCACACCTCAAGAAGAAGAGGAAATAAGGGGAGTAGAAGAAGCATATCAGCATCTCAAAACGGCATGTGTGAAAAGTATAGAACATATATGTGGTTGAGCCAGGAAATAAGCTACCTAAGGATATCTGGTGATAAAATCCAAAAGTCCAACAAGTACAAGAAACAGTGACAGACAAAAAAGGCACATCAGGCTATGAAGGAATATCCACTGGTAACAAAAAAGGCTAACAGAGCAGACGCTATATCTAAGATCAAAGCAGTGGCACTCTACCTACTTCTGAAAAGTAACTCTAAAGATGGCACAAAGGAACTCTGTTAGGTTACTAGGCAATTACAGGAAGATAAAGATAGTCAGACTACCTTCACAAAGGATTCCAACAACAATCTGCTCATCTGTCCACAGGACATCAAACGCTGGAGAAGGAAGTACTTCCAGCAGCTTGTGTGTGAAGAAAGATGCACAGAAGCTGTAATTATCCAAACAGCCTACAATAAAAAGAGGAATAAGCACCCACCCTGTAAGAAGTAAGAACAGCTCAAAGGAAAATGAAGTCAAGGAAAGCAAAACACTTGAATGCGGTCACGTGAGATATGATAGTTGAACTAGGATGAAATGGCTTCTGTGGGTACTCCGAGTAGTATGGAGAGAGAAAGATGTATCCCAGATCTCTGGAAAATAAGCAATCTAGTGGCAGACTACTAGAACAAACTGGACATGTCCAACTGTGGGAAGTATGGTATTATCAGACTTCTGTCAGACTGCATGAAACTGCTGATCAGACTTGTGAACGTGCTGAACAGAATCCTGCCATGCTGCATGAATGTGCTGATCAGACTCTTGTCACACTATGATCAGACTCCTGTCATACTGCATGAATGTGCTGAACAGAATCCTGCCATGCTGCATGAATGTGCCGATCAGACTCTTGTCACACTATGATCAGACTCCTGTCACACTACGTGAACATACTGATCAGACTCCTACCATGCTGCATGAATGTGCCGATCAGACTCCTGTCACACTATGATCAGACTCCTGTTACACTATGTGAACATACTGATCAGACTCCTACCATGCTGCATGAATGTGCCGATCAGACTCCTGTCACACTATGATCAAACTCCTGTCGTACTGCATGAATGTGCTGATCAGACTCTTGCCATACTGCATGAATGTGCCGATCAGACTCTTGTCACACTATGATCAGATTCCTGTCACACTATGATCAAACTCCTGTCATACTGCATGAATGTGCTGAACAGAATCCTGCCATGCTGCATGAATGTGCCGATCAGACTCCTGTCACACTATGATCAGACTCCTGTCATACTGCATGAATGTGCTGAACAGAATCCTGCCATGCTGCATGAATGTGCCGATCAGACTCCTGTCACACTATGATCAGACTCCTGTCATACTGCATGAATGTGCTGAACAGAATCCTGCCATGCTGCATGAATGTGCCGATCAGACTCCTGTCACACTATGATCAGACTCCTGTCATACTGCATGAATGTGCTGAACAGAATCCTGCCATGCTGCATGAATGTGCCGATCAGACTCCTGTCACACTATGATCAGACTCCTGTCATACTGCATGAATGTGCTGAACAGAATCCTGCCATGCTGCATGAATGTGCCGATCAGACTCCTGTCACACTATGATCAGACTCCTGTCATACTGCATGAATGTGCTGAACAGAATCCTGCCATGCTGCATGAATGTGCCGATCAGACTCTTGTCACACTACGTGAATGTGCTGATCAGACTCCTGTCATACTGCATGAATGTGCTGATCAGACTCCTGCCATGCTGCTTGAATGTGCCTATCAGACTCCTGTCACACTATGTGAACATGCTGATCAGACTCCTGTCATACTGCATGAATGTGCTGATCAGACTCCTGCCATGCTGCATGAATGTGCTGATCAGACTCCTGACACACTGCATGAATGTGCTGATCAGACTTCTGTCACTTTGTCTGAACATACTGATCAGACTCCTTTCACACTGCATGAATGTGCTTATCAGACTCCTGCCACACTGCATAAATGTGCTGATCAGACTCCTGTCACACTGCATGAACATGCTGATCAGACTGTTTTCACACTGCATAAATGTGTTTATCAGACTCCTGTCACACTGCATGAATGTGCCGATCAGACTCCTACCACACTGTGTGAATGTGCTGTTCAGACTCCTGTCACATTGCGTGAACATGCTGATCAGAATCCTTTCACACTGCTTGAATGTGCTTATCAGACCCCTGTCACATGGCATGAACATGCTGATCAGACTCCTGTCACACAGCATGAATGTGCTGATCAGACTCCGGTCACACTGCATGAATGTTCTGATCAGACTCCTGTCACACTGCATGAATGCACTGCTCAAATTCCTGTCACACTGCATGAATGTTCTGATCAGATTCCTGTCATACTGCATGAACGTGCTGCTCAGACTCCTGTCACATGGCATGAACATGCTGGAGAGGGTTACTGATAAACAAATGCACAGAGCAGTCAAAAGCATGATGGTAACCAGGCATTTTGGATTCAGATAAAGATTCAGCACAACTGACTCAATGTTTGCAGTGAGACAGATAGTTGAGAAGAAACTGAACATGAGGAAAGAGCATACCTGGACATTCCTTTATTTGTAAAAAAACATATGACAATGTCTTAAAAAAGCTTATTGGGATAGTCTGGTGATGACCCAATATCCTGGAAACATTGGTAGAATTACAAGGATCCAATGACAAGTGCAAATACTGTCCAGACTCACACAGAAGTTCCCAGTTCACACTGGGGTTCCCAGTAGCAGTGGGTGTGCATCAGGTTTCAGTTCTGAGTGCACTATTCATACTGGTGATGGACTACATTAGCAAACAGGTCGTAGGGACAGGTCAACAAATCTGCTGTAAACAGATGATGTAGCATATTGCAGACAGAGTGTGAACAAGAACTTCAGCAAATCAAAGGGGAAATAAAATGCAAAACTGAAAGTAGGAGAGTAGCACTGAACTGAAAAATATGATGCTGATAGTTGATGCAACATCCCAGACCCCATTTAGAAAATGGGATAAAGTGGGTTTATGATGATGATTTACATGAGGGCATTATTAATGACTGTAGATTAAATTGATTGATGAAATTGTTTACTACAGTTTGCTTCTGTTTTTTTTTTTTTTATTAGGATCAGTACCCTTTAAATGTTCTGTCTACCAATATGCACCCATTTACCTAATTTATGCACTACCAAATACCAGCAAACCTGCCAAAATCTGGTGGCAGTGTGCTATCTCCAGGAAAATGCCATACCTAGAAGGTCTCGAAAACATTTAGTTTTTTTGCACAAGGAAGCAACTTCCTGACCTAATACCTTGCTCCACAGCAGTAGTCTAAGCTAAGTAATGCAGGAGAGGAGCTCACCAGCATTAATCCGTCTTATTTCTGAGATGTTTGTTATTCAGTCTCTTGGTTAAAGTCCAACAACACATGGAAGTGGAAAACTCTATGTTCCAGTTAGGCATGACAACTGGACTGGTACGATGCTGTCAGGTAAGAAGCAAGGCCTTTTCTTTGGGATATGGGATTACATATGGGACCAGAAACAATTTCTGCTTGATGGCAAATACTTTTTTATCTCAACTGGATCTTTCAAAGAATGTTCATTTTGGAAGGCTATTGTTTGGGGACATTAGGGTGAGTTCTGGAATATCAACAATGTTTAAATATTCTCAAAAATGCAGATGATACATTTTGACAGTTTCTACATCTAACGCAGACCCATTTACTATGATACCAAGATTTGCAAACATATCAAAGGTATAATAACCCTACTAAGGAAAACTATATCCAAGTCTTTGAGCAGAAGAATAGTTGGGAAATGAACCATTTCCTAACTTTACTGGTCTTTGATCAAGAAGGAGGAACAAAACAGTTTAGACTCCAAAATAAGGTGGCACTTATATCCACTCACACACACACATACACACACACGCACACACACACACACACACACACACACACACACACACACACACACACACACACACACACACACACACACACACACATAGGTGTAAGTGATATTAATGAATGCTCATAAGAGCATGCCTGGGAACATAACTTAGGACAGAGGAGAAATTTTTGTGCCATCCTTCACTTGGCATTTGCTTAGTGTAAGTTGTACATCAGTGGCCAAACCCCCCTTATAATTTACACAAGAAAGGTTATAAGGATAACGATAAATGAGGGAGATGCTCTGTAAGTTATGCAGGCTATTTTTATATGATATGAAATTGTCAGATGATCAGCTCTACACATGAATCATTAATGCTACTTCATGGACAATCAAGAAAAATGTATCTGCCTCATGCACCCAGAACTGCAGTTACTTGATCTAAAAATGCATCCTTGAAGTATACCAAGGCAGATAAACAATAGACTACAATTGTTAGTTTGCCTATGCTAGCAGTTATTGTTGTCAGTTGGAAATTGGACCCCTCAGACTTTGTCAGTCTTTTTGGTACTTACAAGTCTGGTCTCATTTACAAGGTCATAAATATTATACTACTTGTAAGGATGTTTAGAATATTTTTACTTGTCTTGTTATAGAATTATGGATGATTACTAATGTAATAACAATGTTATGAAATGTGTATAGAATAATGCTGTTCTCTTAAAACGTCATTTATTTCTTTTTTTTCTTTTTGTGTGTGTATTTGATCTTGTCATATTAGTAAAGGAGTTGTTGCAAAAAAAAAATGAATAAATACTTTCATCCATGATAACATACACTGAACAACAAAAACGTTGTAAAACAATGATTGCAAATATACACAATGCTGTTATAAATGCAATCATAAACAACTGAGCAGAAATATCCTTGGGGAACAAAAAGAAAGAAAAAACATGAAACTTCCACATATTACCTTAACAATTATAACTTTAATGCACTTTACAACATAAATTAAGCCAAAAAATACAAAACATTTAGTAAAACATAACTGACATACCTCTCCATTACTGAGCCAATATAGGAATATTCATCCAACCCTGTTTATGCAGCTATCTTTAATAAAACAAACCTCATCAAAAATCAGGCATCCACTTTGCACAACCCTTTAGTATACTTTTTATGGGGGGAAGAGTTATTCACCCCACCACCTGATTCAAGGACTCTGTCCTATACATCCCCGGAAATTATATACTAACCCCATGAACACACAATCTTGAAACAATGAATTATGCTATAGCCGAAACCACCCCGTACATTGACTATATTGTAGTTGTAATTCACTGACAGACATTTCCACAGAAAAATCTGTCTGTGATACAATGAGTAACCAATCAAAAGGCTGGAATCCTTAAACATCCACTCACAGACATGTACACACACACACACATATATATATATATATATAACCAAACAACATGCAACCTGGACCACCAGAAAAGCCAGATATGAAAGGCACCAGATAATAGTTATTAAAAACGTACAGAGCTTTAATTTATCAACTGTTAATAACTGAAAGAAATGAATGAAACTTACTTAACACTCAGTAGTTAAGCGCTTTCATCCAGTAAGCTGTAACAGGGACCTTTTCAGAATAGGAAGTAGTTGGCTCAAGCTGTTTAAAAAAACTCACTTCTTAAGTTCTAATTAAAACTTAAAGGGACAGATACCTTATTAAAAAAACAAACTAGGGCATACAGCATAACTTCAGTGAAACACAAAGGAATCAAAATAGAGACACAGTTATTTAAAAATTAATGAATGTAAAAACTGATTGGTCAAGTTAGAAACAACAGGAATGTGATATTAAAAATATTTTATAAGCAGGTTAAACAAAGCCAGTTGTTGTGAACACCAATGTAAATCCAGGAAAAGCCTATGGTTAACAGGGGTACCTAAAACAACAACAATGAAAATTAAACATTGAAAAAATAGCCATCAAAGTTTAGCAGCCCTCAGTTTAAGCACTGGTAAAGTAGGAGTCTGGTCATTGATCACAGGGGGATGAGTGGTATTCATCCTAATCTGCCAGTAATAGTCCCTGTATTCTAAACAAGTTTCCCACACTCCACCCCTGAGGCTGGGTTCAACAAATTCCAAGATGGCAAAAACAAATTTGTTAAAGAACACACAGGACAGCGAATGCTTATATAGAGCATTCTTAGAATTCTTGGATTGAATATCATATAGATGTTTCTAAATTCTTTTTCTAAGAGGGCGTTTAGTTTTGCCTATATAGAAGACAGGGCAGGATTCACAATTAGCCAGATAAACCACTATCCATATATTGCAATTTCCTTTACAGAAACAAATTTGGTCAGCTAAATAGTTGTCCAAAGCCAGGCAATCCAAATCCAAAATATATGGACAATATGGGCATCTCCTTCCTGTGGCTGGGAGACTTGGATTTTGGGATAAATGTTTTTTCCTCAAATAAATTCTTCAGATTACTACCTCACTTGTAAACAAACATAGGCTGCTCTCCCAACTTGCTAAAGATGTCTCCATTTTTTTAAAAATGCGCCAGTTCCAAATGATATCAGTAATCTCATGTGTGGCCCCTTGATATTTCACCACCAAGCCCTTGTCTCAACAGTCATGGTGACAACCAAATTGTCCTATGTCCACAGTTGACTGGTGGTCAGGGTCAATGCCGAATATTGGTCCAAATCTCAAAGGTCTTTCTTCCACCACTTCTTTAATGATCTCGTCAATAATGGGCGATGCAGTTGTGCAGCTGTTAGCATTGTCACCTCACAACAAGAGGTTCACTTGTCTGATTCTCAGCTGAGGTGCTTTCTTTGTGGATTATGCATGTCCTCCCTGCATTTGTGTGGGTTTCCTCTGGGTGCTCTGGTTTCCTTCCACATTCCAAAGATGTTCGTCTGGGGTGTATATCCCAAGGCCTCTGCTGAAGATGAGCACTATCATAGTTAGAGTTTCCTGGTAAGCAAATGTTAAATAAATGAAATAAGAGGGGCTGGGTATCCTCTTTTAATGAACATGCTCTTAAGTTTGCCAATTTCTGTACTGAAATAATCATTGTCAGAAATCATCTGTGATAACCTGCTCACCTGCGGTCAGCTATATTGTAGTTGTAATTCACTAACAAACATCTCCCCAGAAAAATCTGGCTTTTATAAAATGATCAAGCAATCAACAAATCAAAAGGCTGCCATTGTTAAACATCTACTTACAGACATGTAGACACACACACACATATATGTACATATGGCTGCAAGAGATATTAATGAATGCTGAAATGCTATCTTCAGCTGTTTTTCTGCTTGCTGGTGGCTCTTTGTGTGAGGTTGTGTTACAATAGGGTCTGGGGATTTGCCCTTGCCCCATTGCAGTGCAATCTTATTGTTGACATATATAATTAGGAGAGGTGTGGGGGTGCAGAGGGCATGCCTTCAGCAAAAATCAATGTTTTTCTTCATTTTTTTTAATTTTGCGTTTTGAGTATTCAGTCTTTTTATATCTGTGTTTTTTGGCATGCCTTCTGAGCATTTGTTGTTAGCTGAAACACTCAAGTTCGTGTGTATGTATGGATATATATAAACACAGACACACACACACACACACACACACACACACACACACACACACACACACACAGATAGACATCTAGACATCATACTCATATACTTATCGCATGAATACACACACGCAGTTCAACATATTGCTTAAATTATATACAACAGCATAATAAGGCAAGATATTTGCAGACAATGAAACTCATACTTTTGTTTAGCAAGATGTAGCACAATTCAGACACTTTACTGTCTTCTTTAATAAAATCAAATATATCACAGAGAAATTAACAACATATGTATGACGTCAAAATTCTTTACTAGCAATTACAAATGTTGGTATAAATTGCAATATTATTGGAAGCATAATTTATTTATTTATGTTATTTTACATTTGTTGACTGGGATAGTCTGACTGGATGCATGTCCATTTTCAGCGGAGGCCCGGGGAGAAAAGCTCCAAGGTAAACAGAAACATTAAAATATGTTACAAATATAATTTTGACAAAGAGTACATAAGCAAACAAGAATAAACATGTTCAACAGGTTAGAGTTAATCCCTGGTGAAAGTCAGGAGTAACTTAAACAGTAGCTGATTAATAGATTTTACACATTCTAGAAGAAAGTTAGCCAGGCTTGATACAATAACATAGCCAGTTTAGTGACAGATGTTGTTTGAGTCTAGTTTTAAATTGACCTAGGGAGGAGAGTAAAGTAATGCCAGCTGGAAGTGAGTTCCAGGATCTGCCTACAGAGCATACCTCTCAACCTGGAAACATCAAAAATCTGGACAAGGCTCATGAAAAATAGGTACAAATCTGTACATTGATTAACATCTAATTTTCATACATAATTACGTAACCCCACCCACTCCAATAGAATTGTGGGATACCAACTTTCAAACTCAAACTGAAGAACAGACAACCAAAATATGGCACCAGAGTCCCCCTGTAGCCATTCCAATGTCCCATTACCTGGCACTTTCTCCCCATTTACCATAAACACTAATGTGTGCATACTGCTTTAATTCAACAATGATTATTTGGATTTTATTTTTACATTTTGCAGCACAGCAATGCACAAACATTAACAGACATCTCCTAAATAAAGCAATACTGTCTCACAATGAAAATAACTTGGCATTAAAACTTCTCTGCCCTTGAAACCCACATTCATTGAAATAGCATTGAAACCCACACACCACATCCAAGGAAAACGCATCTGGCCAGTGGTGGATAAAGATTACCTTTGGGCTGTTTTCAAATCATTGGCCCCTTGCACACAAAACAATAAACATACATGTGTTCTTTTCTTTGATACACCTTCCTGACTTTATTAAGTTATATTCCTTGTATAATACAGCACACTTGTTAGACAGAGCACATTTTAAATTTATTGTCTGAGCATTTTTCCAGTAGGCTGTACTGTAGGCAATGAAACAAAATGCATGAACCAATAATGACAAAACTGCCCAATTCAGAACATTTCCATCATAAAAGTCTACTCTCACACCCACACTATAAATAGAATGACAGTAGTGTAAGCCATAGGCATCTTGCACAGCTTCTAACACTTATTTTCAACTTCAGTTTTTTTTTTTTGGGGGGGGCAAAAGGTCAAAACACAGGGACACATTTTAAACATTGCTTGTTTAATTGCTTACATTGCTTGTATAATTTTGGAAAGCAGCTAGAATAAAATGTGTCACCACCATGCATTTCACTGGCAAGTCTTGAACCCAGGGCCATATGCACTATAGTCAGAGCAACATACCATTATGCCAAATCAGCAGTCCCCTAAACAATAGGTAGACTGAAACTTAATGGCTATCATGTAGTGAATTCAGTTCTTACTTTTCACCATAGCTCTCAATCTCTTAGTACAAAATACCTGGACAAAGCCAATAATGGGGGAATACAAATTCAGTTCTCACTTCTCACTCACCATAGCTCTCAACTCTTAGCACTAAAAAACCTGGACAAACAACAAAGCCAATAATGGGGGAATACAAATTATGTTCACTTCTCACCATAGGCTTATCTCTCGACTGTTAGCACAAAAAAATCTAGACAAAGCTCAGAAATGGTGGTGGCTAGGGACTTTAGGCTCTTTTTATCCTGTACCAAAGGTACAGGGTTTGAGCCTGAATACCTCTAGCCACCAGGTGTATTACATGGGGGCATTTACACACACACACACACACACACACACACACACACACACACACACACACACACACACACACACACACACACGCACACACACACACACCCTTGGGTCCATACCTGTTACTTCGCTTGATTTCTTTCCTGACCCAGCTGCTGCTAATAAATCCAATCCTGCCCAATGAGTGCATATGAAATAAATCCAATCCTGCTCACAAGTGCATTGCCCCAAACATGTCCTGCTGCTAATACATCTAAAATCCAAAACGCTAACATTGGCTGGTGCTAATAAAGCCAAATCGAGTGCTGTTTCCCGCTTGCATTTGCAGCAGGAAATGACGATGTGAGCTCAAGGAGCTCAATTCTGACTGGCTGAAAGCCCTGATGGAGCTGTGTGCGATGATGTCAGCTCCGACAGTGTAATGTTTGAAAAAATTAAGAAACTAAAGAAAAAATCGGAAATGAAGGAGTGCCACTCGGGAATCATGGCACCCCTTCATATGGACCCCAAAACTCAGTAAAAAATGAGTAATTCAGTATCGTTGAGAGGTCTGCTACAGAGTTTGCAAAGAGAGAGTCACCAGCTGCATTGTTAATTTTGCTTGTCTGAATTACTAGTCTGTTAGAGGATCTATGCAGCCACGTATTGTAATAGGGGGTGATAAGATTTTTAAGTGCAGGAGTATTATCCAAATTATAAAGGATTTTATAAGCCATGATCAGTTGGTTATACTAAATTAGACTGGTTAGCTGGTTAAGATTGTTGCAATGATATGTCCTAAAAGGCAGCCCAGTGGCAAACCTGGCAATGTGGTTATAGCAGGTTGAGAGTTTGTTAAGTGCAGTCTTGTTTAGATTAGAGAATAGAGGGGATGCATACAGAAGTGTTGAAAGAAAGTGAAAGTGAGCTATGGCAATTTCGACTGGAGGGGTTAGGAAGGCTTTTATTCTGTAAAGTGACCCTAGTTTTTTATTGATGGTTTTGATCGATTGGTTTACATGTAGGTTGAATTTTAGATTGTTATCTATAATGACACTTAATAGTTTTGCAGAGGGGTCAGGGGAGATTATTGTGTCATCATTTGCATTTATGGTAAAGGTAAAAGCAGGAGACCTTTGTGTTGGGGAGAATAA